>NC_045434.1:105821093-105866971 GCF_002776525.5 Piliocolobus tephrosceles | reverse complement strand
TCTATCTATCTATCTATCTATCTATCTATCTATCTATCTATCTATCTATCTATCATGGCCTGGCTATGCCACATCTATATTCCATGATGTCCACTGACCAGAGGGTTTCCCTTCTCCAGTCCATACATGTGCCAATAAACAAATATTCAGTAAGCACCAATATGGCTGCTTCTCTCCTATAATCAACACAGGAATTGTTAAGTTTGGAATAAATTACTTTGCCTAACACTTCTATAGGACTTGACTGTTTGCTTTCAAATACTTGGTTTTGCTTCTTGCTCACAACTCTGGGATATAGGAATGATTATTTTCATTTCACAGCTGCAAGAACTGAACTCAAAGAGGAACTGTTGCTTGCCAAAGTTTCACAGATAGAAATGGGGGAGCTGGGGCCAGAACCAAGCTCTGCTGACACCAAGCCCAGAGTTTGTACCATGACACTGGGCTGCTCCCTCGGCACTGGGTTTGGCTGGTGACCTCGACTCTGAGCACCCGTTGCCTCCCACTGTTCCGTTCAGGCCTGTGCAAGAAAGACTCCCAGACCCCTGGGTTCTCCATAGTCCACACTTCCACTCGGTTCCGCTTCTCTTGCCCAGCTGACTCTCCTCCAAGGAGCTGACACGAGACCCGGGTGCCCTTTTGTCCTCTGCTCCAGCTCTGGGCGGATCCTCCTCCCATGATGTGGATGATGCTGAGGAGAAAGTGATAAGGCTTTTAGGAGGAACGCTGCTGTTTCACGGAAATGAAAATAGCTGCTGGGTTGTTGCTGAAACTCTATCCCCATGGTGGGCTTTCTATTAGCAGGGAAGGGGGTCAGGCTGGGGAGCCTGGCGCTCTGGTTGGGGGAGGGCATCAGAGGGACAGCTGAGTGTACCCCAGAGTCAGGCACCCCGCGGTCTCCCAGGCCGGGGCCTGAGCCTTGCTAGCAGGGCGGACAGGCAGGGCGGGCGCTAGTTTTGTTGGACATGGTGGAGGATGCCTTCCACCAAAGGAAGCTGCCGAGGGGAGACGGATCTGCTCTCACCTTTTGGGCTTTTGGGGAACCCAAGGCAGAAAAATCTCAGTGAGGCACAGGAAGGAAACTTTTGCAAAATGTGCGGCAGCCGCTCCTCAGCAGAGGATAGTGGGCGGTTTGAAGCTGTTTTCTAGAAGTGTTCAAGTGGCTGGGGCCCTGGCGACCCGGGTCAGCCTCTCTGGGACAGCCTGGGTGGGTCTGAAAGCCAGAGCTCCCCCGCGTGTGTGGGAGCAGAGCCCAAGCTGCGGAAACCACCGGGCGCTGGGTTGTTTTTGGAAGGCTCCGACACCGATCAGCCAAACTGATATCCCTTGTATTGTGTGAAAACATTGGCTCCCAGGCTGGGACTCCAGCGTTTCCGCCTAGAGCAGATTTTGCCTTTGGGTAGGTGGTGGTGTTCCTGGGGTGAGGGGCCCTCCTCTTAGCGGACACCCAGGAGAGCAACCTATATGGAAGTGAGGGCCTCAGCCTCCGGGCTCCCTCAGAGGGTCCTCCCTCTTGGCGGCCCGGGGGAGCCAAAGACATTTTTTAGATGTCGCAATGTCTTACAGTGCTGCGGGCGGCACACCAGGACCCTCTTTGCTGGTGTAGCTGCTCACAAGCCAACCTTCCTGATGGGGAGCTTCCTGAAGGCCTCCCTCTCCACTCCTCTCTCCCCACATCCCAGGTCCAAAGTCCAGTTCTAAGAGAAAGAAAGGCACCCAGAAACTGTTTGTAGGGGCACCTTGGATAGGTGAGGCCACTGGCATTGACCCCAGTAAAAAGTCACAGACATAGATCACTGGGAGGACTCCCTCCCGAGCCCTTTATCTCACCGAGAATCTCAGCACAGAATGTTCTAGCTGGTGTTTCTTGAACATAAATCTTTATTCCAACTGCAGTGGCTTTGACAGAAAAAAACAGGGCACATTTCATCATGCTTCTACCCTAATCAAATGGTTCTCATGCCAAAGCTCCCTACAGTTCTAATTTGCCCTATTTGGATGGGGTTGGGGGTGGGGCCGGACAGCGAGAGTTACAGAGGGAATGAATAAGACCATTTGCTCTTTTCTCGGATGGACAATTTGGGCCTGTTCTCTTGAAAACCAGTGTAGGCATTTCATCCTCGGGGGGAGACAGGACGGATAGGAGGGGAAAATGTCTGTCTTACTATAAGTGCTCTGTCTGGGGGAAAATTGTGGCTTCAGGGAAAATACAAAATGAAAGTTGCAGGGGAAGGGGGTTTTGTGAGGCTAGGTGGATCCCTGCTCCAGGCTGAATCCTGGAGTCCCTCTGTCACCTTCACTCCTGTCTAAGATGCTCTGGATGGAATCAGTGTTGATGAACACATTCACAAAGCCCCACAAGAACCACCCAGGTTGCTAACTTTCCTGGAGGCTGGAGAGTGCTGGTAAAGATGAGAGATCACACCTTCCTCCCCCTGCTGCTCTGTCCTCCCCTCCCCTTCCTCACACCCTCCTCTGGCCTTCTCTTTGTCCTCCTTGTTTCATTTCCCCTGTTGGGGAGAAGCGGAAAGCCATTGTTCCCTGCCAGCCCACCTGTCCTCCACATCTCCCGGTTTATTTGGTTCTCACCCCATTTACTTAGTCTTTCTGCCCCACCCTCTTCTCTGCAGGTCTCACGGCCCCAGTCACCTTTGGTCACTTATGGAAATCATCCGATTAAGAATAAAAAAGTTTTCAGAAGTTCTTTCCCATCTCTGGCTTCCTTGGCTGTGGGCCGATGTTGGGGCCCCTGGAAGTTGCTACTGTGGCTGTTAGTAGGTTGTAAGAGTGTCGGAGACACTAATGTTTTCTTGGGGTAATGAAGTCTTTCTGCAGGAGGCTGCTGAGGGATAAACCGAGGAGTGGCCATGAGTGCTAAGGCCGGCTGAACATGAAACCAGATCTACTTTGACAGGCCTCGTGAGATTACTCTGTTACAACTCTTCCAGACAGCTCATCTTCCCCCACAAATGAGCAGCGCACAGATCTTTGGTGCAAGCCTCGCCCTATCTATCGAGTGCCCCCAGGACTGAGACTGTGCCTCTGAGGCCAGGGCAGCCCCGTGCCCAGTGGTGATCTGCCTCCTGATGAGGCTCCACTAACTTCCCCAAGGGAGGAGACCAGAGCCCATGCTTCCAGGCGGTGGGCAGGTAATCCAATGATTAGGTAGCTTTGGCTCTGGAATGTAGAACAAAATTGCAATCCAGCAGGCTTCCTTTGCTAATCATGCCTGACTTAGGCTAATCTCTGAAACCAGTTAGCCTTTCCTGAAGTTGCAGCACTGACTGGGGGTGGGGTAAGGGTTACAGGCGGGCCTTAGAAGGAGCCCAGGGAGTACTTTGGACAATTCGGACAATTCGGACAATTCCCCCTGCATCTTCCTGAGACTTGCAGATGATTTTACTGAGAAAAATAACCAGGGTCAGCACACAGGATGCTTCCAAAAATTTAATAAATAATGATTCTTTAAAACTGTATAAACTATAAATTACCATGCAGTCCTTATAATTTAAAATAATTTACAGGTTGAGGTAGGGAGGGGCCCAGGAGACTGTGGAAGGGGCAGGGGAGGGAGTGTGTCGGCAGGTCAGGCTCTTCTCACAGCCTTCCTGCTGAGCACACACACACAGGCCGTGTCGATCCGGATAAATCGCCAGGCAGCCTGCTTGCCATCCATGGTCAGCGCCTTGACAAAGGTGTGAGTCGTGGTACAATATGAGTTCCAATGCTTTGAGTCAATGCCCCGGCACCCGCTGTCAACGGGATTTGGGTCCCGGCACTTGGTCTCAAAAAAGTACTGTTTGAATACACTGTTGTTAATGTTCACTTCTCCCAACACCATCACCTCCTTGCCTTTGATGTCTGTGGCGGTGGTCTTGTCCCCAACCCACACGCTGACACTGTCACACACCGAGAACTCGCCCCTGTGGAAGATGGGGTGGGACGATGACCGCTTGCTCCTGTGAGTCCTGTTGAAGGGGGCAGCACCACCGACCTCAAAGTCCAGATCCTGAGTGTCTGCAGCTTCAGGTGGGGGCTGGGTGCTAAACAGCACACGGGGTGAACGGAGTCGCCGCTTTTTAAACAGCCTGGGGTCCACAGTAATGTTGCGAGTCTGCCCTGCCACTCGTGCAGCTATCGCCACTGCCGGGGCGCTGCGGACTCTGCGAAGGGCCGTGTCAAGGGAATGCTGAAGTTTAGTCCAGTGGGCTTGGGGGATGGTGTGTCCTGCAGGGACATTGCTCTCTGAGTGTGGTTCTGCCTGTATGCCGATCAGAAAAGCTGTGATCAGAGTGTAGAACAACATGGGCATTACGCTATGCACCTGGAATGAAAAAGAAATGAGGGTGACTCCATGGAGTACTAAATGCAGTCAAAAGGCAGTTTCTGGGTCCCTCAGAGCTGACCTCCCACAGGGATCACAAAGAGATTTCATTCAAACTGGGGCACTTCTGAGAGGGAAAGGGTGTGCTAGCAATGGTTACACTGGGACAACAGGCATACGCCAGGCTGACTCAGGCAGTATGGATGTGTGGTCTCCCCATCCAGGCTTCTCCAGGAAGGGACAGAGCCCCTGGAATTTTGCCCAGTAGTTCAGTATGAGCTTGGAAATATCAAACAGAATCCTTTGAGTTCTCTGACGCTTAAGGAGGCTGAGGGAGGTGGTAAGTGTCCATGTGTGTACCAGGGAGGCCGGTGGGGAGAGTTTGACACCTCTCCCTGGCACTTGTGCCTTGATGTGATGGTGCTGTCCTGCTCAGCAGTTCTGAATCCTCTGGGAAGGCACTGGGGAGATGTGCTAGGGACATGTCTTGAAGCCTCAGCACTGGGTACCCCCTTTCAGACAGTGCACTGGGTCAGCTCTAAGATCTGGTGACTTGGAGCCCCTGTTATGGATTCACAAAGCATCATGTTTGGCAAAAACCTTGTGGCTCTGGGACCAATTTAGTCCAGGCACCTCTTCAGACACCACCCCACATATATAACTGTGGACCACATAATAGTTCCTCTTTGTGTGATGTTTTTAAAATGTGTTCACTTCTATCTTCTCATGAGTCTGTGAGTTCGATTAGGATTTATCATATTTATTTCACATATAAGGACACTGATTCACAGAAAATGAACTAACACTAAAGCATTGAAGTCACAAATGAAAACTGAACCAGAAATAGAATCCAAAGTTGACCCCTTACTTAGCCAGTCTGTCCTTCCATCCACCCTTCCTTCTTTTCTCCCTCCCTTTCTCTTTCACTCTTAAACATGTCTTTTCTTTTTATTATTTGTCCTTATGTGACTATAGGTCAAATGGTATGGATCTATCTGTCCCCAAGAGGACTCCATGCTGCACTGCAGTTACCCCACAAATAATCCCCCCACTTGGTCAAGTAGTTGTAGAATTAGTTCTGCTCCTGGAGGGCCTCTCAATGGCCTCTGTGGCTCTCCTGTGCATACTTGTAGATGTGTAGCAAACGTCAGCTCCTCTAGAAAGCTTCCATAGATCTTCTTGGTTGGATTAGAAATATTGCCTGTAAGAGTGTCCTGCAAACTTCCAATTCTATCCTTTCTCCCATCTCTCCTTCCCACTCTCATGGGTCATTCTACTTCCTTTCCACACAGATACCACCTAGTCCTCAAAGCCTTAAAACAGATTAGAAAAGCAGTGTGTAGCCATACGCACAAAGGCCAAAAGAAACCACGCACTGTGATGGAAAGATCCACAACCCTAGGAGAGGTGATAGGGTTATGCTATAACCTATAGAGTGGTCCTCAGACCACTCTAATCAAAAATTATATCTTTCCATTGTGCACTTCAGAATAGCATAATTGTATGTACATATGTGTGTGTGCGTGTGTGTGTGTGTGTGTGGTGTGTTCTCTTCTACTAAATCAGTGTAATGACAAGAACTCTGCATTGGGTCTGGGGGTTAGAAAACCTTGTTTGGATTCCTACTCCACGACTTGTTAGCAGAAGAAACCCATTTAATTTCCCAGAGCCTTAGTGTTCTCATTGATCGGAGGTGGGCAAGAAACACTATTTCCCAGAGTCATTGTTAGGATGTAGTAGGTTCTCACAAAATTTGTGTAAATGATGAGTTATTTCTGTCTCCTTGTGTCAAGGACTTTGTCTTTTGTGTTTTCTACTGCTGGGTTTACCTCTCTCAGACCTCCTTCAAAGCCATTTTTATTGTCTCACCTTGACTGTGAGGTACTGGAGGGTGGAGCTGTGTCTCATCCACCTGTGTATCTGGGCACTCCATCCCTTGTATTCCACAACAGTTTGTGCATAACCCTATCACCTCTCCTAGGGTTGTGGATAATCATTGACTTGTCTGTCTCCCTGAGAGTGCTTTGGAAGCTGCACATTTTGCATTTCAGTATTTGCAGGGCCAGTTGCAGTGTCTGGCATGTAGTAGGTACTCAAAAAATTTAAGGAGAATGAATGAAAGAATGAATGGGAGTGGCAAGAGAAGCTCGCCATCTGCCTTCTTTCCATCACAGTGCGTGGTTTCTTTTGGCCCTTGTGCATATGGCTACACACTGCTTTTCTAATCTGTTTTAAGGCAACACATTCTTCTCCTCCATACTGTGCTTTTATTCGGCTGGAAATAGACAGCTCTTTGGTGAGATACCAAGAAGGAAATCACCAAATTCTTTTCTCTTTGGTTTCTTTGAAGAGTGCTTCTGTTTGCTCCAATTCTCTAGCTGACCATGCAAAGGAGGCAATGGCATATCTGGGGTTTTGACCACTACCAAATCTGTTGGCTAATGGTCTTGCAGACAAATGTCTGGACAACTCTTAGAGGACTGAATATTCAGTTGGCAGCAAATCTAAACCCTTTACTTTTGCTCCTTTTCATGTTTCATTTCTTTGTTCTTCTTGGTACATAATATCTCTTATCAGATAGATTAAAGGAGAAGAAAGAAAACTGAAATTCTCCCCTTATATCCAAATTAGTAACACTTGTTAGAATTTTGAGGGGAAAATGAAAATAACTAAATAAAAAGGTTTCAATGGACATAAGGGACATACTTCTCCCTATTCCCCATTACCCGCAGTTCCCACTTCATTCATGGTCTCCCCTTTGGTGGGCGCATCCTCTTCTAAGGAGCCCATTGAAATTTCTGTGCAATCGACTCCCATACCTGGATCTCTAATCAACTAGTCTTTTGAAGCTAGTTCTGCCTTCCAGCTTCTTGCGGGCAATTCTCCATAGATACTAGCATTTTAAATGCAAGACATCCAAAACGAAAATCTCCATACTCATAATCCTAATTAGGACCATCTTCTCCCCATCTTCCTTCTCTGCATACAACAGCAACAGACCCATTTTGGATCATTTGATTATTAGTTTCACAGCTACCATCTCTTTTGATCCTCTCTCCTCATCTCCCTAAACACGCTTCTTCACAGTTTCCTTTTTCTGTGACTGGAACCATCATTCATTCATCCATTAGCTCTATACCTCTGCTTATCCCTCTGCTTTTTCATCCCTGACCTCCATCCAGCCTTTCTGGTTCTGTTTTGGTAGCATTCTCTTGAAACTGTATTTTCCCTTCCATTCTCATCTCCGGGCCCCTAGTTCAGGTCATGGGAGCAGTCTCCCACCTGACGTCCTGGACTCTCATCTCTCTTCTTCCAATGCCTTCTATCCCTGGCCGCCCCATTTAGCTTCTTAAAATCTGCTCTGATTCATATCACCCTGCTCAAAGGAACTGGTGCCAAGTCCCTTGTCTATAAGCCAGTAGGGACTGCTCTGCCTGGCAATGGGATCCTGCCTCCTTCTACTCCCCTTACATAGTTTCCATTCCGGGCGCACAAAACTCCTGGGGGCAGTTCCTGCTTGGGCTTCCCCACCACTGCCCTTTTTCAGACTCTTCCCTTCCAGGTATGCTCCCCTACCCTCCCAGTGCCTTTTCTGCTCTCCACCTCTGCTGGCGGAATCCTCCTGTTGTCCTTCAACAACTTCAATGCTGCCTCCCCTGGAAAACTTTTTCTAATTCCGAGACAAACTACCTTCTCTATCTCTCTGTCTCTGTGTCTCTTTTTGTTTTGTTTTTGAGACGGAGTCTCACTCTGTCACCCAGGCTGAAGTGCACTGGCTCGATCTCAGCTCGCTGCAGCCTCCGCCTCCCGGGTTCAAACAAGTCTCCTGCCTCAGCCTCCTGAGTAGCTGGGACTACAGGCACACGCAGCCACACCTGGCTAATTTTTGTATTTTTTTGTAGAGGTGGGGTTTCACCATGTTGGCCAGGATGGTCTTGATCTCTGACCTCGTGATCCGCCCCCCTCGGCCTCCCAAAGTGTTGGGATTACTGGTGTGAGCCGCCATGCCCGGCACCTTCTTTATCTCTTAAAGCCTTCCCTTTATATTCTCTTAGGGCAGTTGTATTCTCTTATCCTCCCTTCTAGAGGACAAACTCCCTGTAGGCAGCAAAGTGTCCTACTCATCTTTGTTGCCTCCAGGTGACCTAGAACTCCCAGGTAACTCCACCTCTAAGAACCTGTGAGTACGTAGACAAGTCTCCTGCCTCCAGTGTTCCTTAATTCTCCATCTGTGTGAGGATGTTTAAGGTATCTTCCAACTATTATATTCTTTCATTTTAGGCACTTACGAAGTTTTCTACTCTGCCTTGCATCTGCTGATTTGACTGAACTGACTTCACAAAGTTCCTAAACTCTAACACTACTTTTCCACTCACAGTCAAGATACCAAATGGTATCACATTTAATCACAATGGAGATTTGTATCACAGGCAGATTGTTTCATTAAGACTTGACTATGTGTCAAATATATCTCTTATTTAGATTTTAGGTTTAAAGTTTAAAAATATATATATATATATTTAATTCACTCATGAGAGTGTGTTCCTATAAACTTTTACGTTTTTAAACAAAAACTCTCTTTTAAAAAATGATCAGTAGATAAAAGAAAAGTTGAGTGCATTCTCTATTCTAGTGATATAATGCACCGTTTAGAAAAGAACATTCTTTTTATTTTTGATGTGAACCAGAGGAGAAGTTTTATTTATTTATTTTTTAAAAACACCCTTTGAAGCTTTTCTCCTGAACAGATGACAGCCTTCTGTGTGGCTTTACTAAGCAGAGCTCTGCAAGCTGAATGATCAGATGGGGAGGATGCAATTAGGGGCTCACATGAACAAACATGTTCTATTTAATGTGAGAATGCTCTTTAATTGTCCTCCTCCTACCTAGAATGGAAGATCCATGACTAAGAGTGGGTTGGCCCATCGGGATGCCTTTACAACCAGCCACTGATGGGCTGCCCCACTCTCTTGCCCTCTTCTGAACCAGCGGTACATTCTGTGGCTTTCCAGTGGTTCACACACTCCAATAATAGGCTACATTTCTTGCACTAGGAGAATGATCTTCAAAGATTCTGGCCTCACCTGAATAGGTGATGGAGCTGCTGGACAGAGCTAAGCAACTGGCCCAAATATTTGTGGTTAGGAGGGCTGACGGCACTGGGAGGCTTGGCAACCGTGCCTGGGGAGATGTGTTGTAGAAGGGAGTGAGAGAATTCCTGCCTTGGAGAGAGCCATGCCAAGAGCTGCGAGCAATTCTCGGGCTAGAGATGGGATACGTGAACCCGGGTCACTAACAGTTGGCAAGAGACAAAACTCTTGTGGCCAAGGAAATCCAGCCTCCTCCTCCTCCATCTCATTCGCCACATTCTGAGAGTGGGTCAAGGGTCGTTTCTTGTTTTACGCTTGACCTTCACTCTAAATGTTAACTGGCTGCTGTCTTCAGTTGTAAAGGCTCGAATGCTCTTGGGGGTTGGAGTGAGAGGAATTCTGTGGCTCCTCATTTCCCCAGCAAGGTACTTCAGAGGTGTCCTGGGCTGAGCTGAACAGAGAGAGGCATTGACAGAGTAAAATCCAGAGCCTCTGTTAGTGTCTCCTAGACAGGATTTACTGGGAGGAGGCATGGCTTGGAAGGTACATCAGAGATTCAAGTCCAGAGGCTCTCAAACTTCAGGGCATCAGAATCACCTGGAGAGTTTGTTATACTACAGACTGCTGCGCCTCATCTCCAGAACGCTTGATTCTGTAGCTCTGGTAGGAGGACACTAAGAATCTACATTTCTAATAAGTTTCCAGATGATGCTGATGCAGTTGTTCTGGGGACCACATTTTGAGAGCCACAAGTCTAGCCTAATTCTTTAACTTTGTAGAAGACGAAAATGAGCCTTGGAGAGGCTAAGTGACTTGGGCTTTTGCAGCCAGTGAGTGGCAGGGCCAGTCTGTGGACACCTGACTTGAGCTCAGCCTTGCTATCTTTTAGAGGAGAGAGGCCTGAAGCCATATGCACACTGTAACTGATAGGTGCTGGGATGAGTTTACTCATCCCCCAACATCGAAATGAAAATTCCGTTCAACAGATTATAAGTTTTACCTTCCTGATGCCACAAATCCAGATATTAGGGAATATTTAGATATTGAATTGTTTCATATCTGCTTTGTTGGGTTTCTGGGCATCATGTAGACTTGATCCAAAAGCACTTAAAATGCCCATGATAGAAACATGCAACCAGAAAGCACTAGCAGGTACCGGCACCTGTGGGGTCATTGGGCTCTTGGACGGCAGGTGTGCTGGATACATGAATGGGAACCAAACCAACTGATCTGAATTCTTAGAGACATACTTTGACATGAACGGGCTGAGATAATAATAATTATTATTTATTGGGTATAATTTTCTAATTAACCATTACACAAACCTGGGAGGTTGGCCATATCATTCCTATTTTAACAATGAGAAGCCAGAGATGTAGTAAGATTAAGTAATTGCATCACAGGTACACACCAAACAGAAATGGAACTCAGAGCCAGACCTCCTGTGTGCAGATCTGGAACTCTTCCACACCCCTCCACTCCACTAGCCAAGGGCACAAAGAGTGGCTGTGAACCTTCCATTTCACAAGTTCCCTGCTCAGTCGGACCAGAGAGTTGTGTGGAGGGTCTGATTGACACCGTCTATTCGAAGTCCTGTGTTTGGTGACTTTAGACCCTTGATGCAGCTCAGACTCCTGATATGTCCCTGGGGACCATGGGGCCAACCTGAGGGCACAAAAGATTTCCTCTCCTGGGCTAGGCAGGCTGCATTTGCTGTATCACTGAGAGCTTCTCCAGGCCCTTGCTGCTCAGCAGTTCAATCTGACTTGCCCTCTCAGGTTCTGTCACTTGGGACCCCTGCTTCTGGCAGCTGCAGAGGCAGGACCTTGGCAAGGCCAAGGCCCCTTAGGCACTTACCTCAGTGTGGCCAGGATAGAAAGCTGCTCCCTTGGTAAAACTGTTATTGGGTCCGGACGCTGAGCTGAGCTTGGGTCCAGCATGCCATCCAGCCCCTTGGACTGCACAACCACTGACCAAAACTCTGTGGAGGGGGAGAGCTGCATTAGACTTGTACCTCACCACATTCCCTGTGCCCTACACAGTAGGGAGGCATGTGCCAATAGGACAAATTCCGTTTCCTTGAGTTCTGGGATTTTACCAGCATCAAGGCCCAGGAAGGAGCTAGAATTTGGCTACCAAAATTTACCGGGGCCTGGCCTCTCATGGTCCTGTAGTGGCACCTGCCTCTCACTCTTGTGCCATACCTTTTGGTTTCAGCCTGGACACCGTCCATGGCTGATCTTGCACCTAGTGCAGGTGTTTCTAGACACATGCCAAAGTCTTGCCCTAGCAGATCCCTAATCTGGCATCAAAATGGAAATTGTTCAGTACCTTACACGTGCAGACATAGTAGATCCAACTCCGAACCAGCCTAAAACACATTATACAGATGCAAAATCCCTGACAATCCAGAGCAAGTTGGTGCTTTGATAAAAATGCAGATGAGTAATGGTGACAAATAAGACAGACTGATCATTTGAGAGACAGTGTGGAGCTCTCACAGAATCAGACAGAAATCTCAGAGTACCACAATGAAAGGCAGGTTTTAGGATTGGAAGCTATGGAGCTGATACAATTTTAAAAAATCAATTTTAGGCTGTAGTTTCTAGAAACAATGTAAGTTTTCTATTCTCCTCTCACCTCTATAACCTAATCTATGTAGGCGATTCATTCATTCACAATATTTTCTGGGCACTGACTATGTGCCAAGCACTGTTTTTGGTGTTGAGCAGGAGTAAATAAGACAAACAAGGCCTCTGCTCTCAGGGGTCTTACAGTCTTGTGTAAATAAGCAAGATATCTCCAGATTCGTTATATGCCATGAAGGCAATTACAGGGTCTGATGATAAAGGGCAACTGCAGGAGGTATCGAGGGACTACTGTAGACGGGACATTCAGCGAGGAGTTCTCTGAGGAGATGGCCTTCAAGCTGAGACCTGGAGGTTGAGAAGGAATGAGGGAGAGAACATTCCAGGCAGCAGGAACAAGTGCAAAGGCCCTGAGATAGAAACAAGACAAAGGTTCTGAGCATGAAGGAATGAGATCTAGAAAATGAGCTGGAGAGCCAGAAAGAGCCAGGTCTACAGAGACACAGCAAGGAGTTATGGTTTTATCCTCAGGACATTAGGAAGGGAGTGGAGGGCTTTGAACAGGAGGGTGATATTTATGGATAAATGAATGAATGATTACGTCTATGACAGAATTTGTTGTAGGGTGGAGAAACCCTCCCAATAAAGTTCTAGAATGACATCTTAACCTTCCTGTCCATATTCTCTTTTCAACTGCAAAAAATTCCTCTCCCTGTGATATCTTTGTCCAGCGTGGATCCCCACCACATATCTTCATCCAACTCCCTCTCAGCTTGTGCTATGAAAGCAAATGTCAGAGAAGCCACCACGGCTCCCCAAACTCCAACCACGAAGAGGAGCTGGAGAACAGGGGAGGTAGCAAGGGCCTCTGAAGTGGTCTTCAAGCCACTAGAAATCATGAAATTAAGCCCTGGGATGTCTCCATTCTTCTTCCTTTCCCATCCTGCTCAAAATAGTCTTCTTGCCCCAGAAAGAACCAGAAAAACCTTTCAATACTCAATTGGGATTGAAGGCTAGTGATGAAAATGCGTACTCAGACACTCTTTAAAAAGTTACATTCTGTGATGAAGAACATTTTCATGCTTTCCCAGGGTTGGACTTAGCATGGGAGAGGGAGAATGGCATGTCCCCAGGGTAAGAGGTGGACATTATCTGGTCCCATTAGTCATGGGAAGACGGTTTCATCTAGTCCATAAACCCTTCATCTGGGTGTTTGGCTAAACCTGAAAGGTTGCAGGCTGGAACCCACACACCTGCATTCTGATTCAGTTCACTCTGAGCTTTCTCCTCTATAGAAGGAGATTCAGTTCATCTCTGAGCTTTCTCCTCTATAGGATGAGAAGCTGGCACAGACGAGAGCTAAGGTCCCCTTTGGCTCTGATCATCTGAGATTCCATGACTTTGAATGTTTTCCAGGTTGCATTGTTACTAGATGCTTAAGTAGTGCTTTCTCTCACCCCAAAATTGGGACTCATTTATTTCATTGATTAAACACTTAAACTTACAGGTCCTGTGCTGGCCACTGTGTTAGGTGTCAGGTGCTAGGGATACAAAGAAGAATAAGACATAATACTTAACTTCCTAGAGCAAGTAATCTAGAGATAGGAAAAGGCATGCATATAAACAAACATTTAAAGTACAGTGCAATAAGTATGATGTATATGTGACATGATATGGAAACACAGTGGAAGGAGAAATTGGTTTTATCTGGCCAGACTGGTTAGAGACATATTCATAGAGGAGGTAACATCTGAGCAGGGTTCTTAAGGATGAATAAGCGCTCATTAGGGAAGAAGGGAAGGAAAAGTCCCAGAGTTCAAGAACTGAGTGGAGGTCCACCATGGCATTGCAAGAGGAGTAGGGGACAGGAGAGGAGTATAGAATAGGCCTTACACATCAGGAGGTGCTAATAGACTTGCAGTACCCTTCTGGGGCCTGCCCACTGAACTTCTTCCTATAGGACACAAAAAACCTCTGCTTTTAATCAGTGGAGCAACCAGAGAAGGAACAGTGACTTTCTCTGGAAATATTCTGGATATTCCACTACAAGCTAGGATGGCCTCCAATCTGGATGACTAGAAGAAGAGGGAAGTTTGGTTTAAATAAAAAATTCCACAATTCCTAGGAAGATCTGCATTCTTAGGGTGTCTACTGTAAGCCAACCACAATAGATTCCCTGGCCCTGTATCTGCAATTTCTGGACCAAGTCACCTTGGTGCATGCCAGGGCCAGGGTCTCCTGCCAATCTCATCTGGATATCTGATTGCTATATTTGAAATTGTGTCCAGCATTTCCTATGCCTTTGGCCTTGTCTTATTCTGTGTTGATATAAGCAGTTTACTACTGCAGAGAGAAATTCTCCGTCCACAATAATGAAACTCTAAAAGATTTTTGTAGATATTGTTGTCATTGTTTTTAGTCTCATGCTAATGAGGGTTGAGGCTCTAAAATTAAATCCAATTTAAATATTACAAATTGCTAATGCAAGGCATTGGGACAAACAACCCAAATGCATATCTATTTTTAAAACCCTGTCTGTTTTCATAGAGTAATCACTTAAACAGAAATCAGCTCTCACACTTTTGATAAATGCATGGAAATAAATCCCACCTCATTTCAAGATCATATTCTGTTCCTTCTTACAGGGCACAAAGGAATCCTCATAAAGTCTGGTGTACCTCTTCTAGAACTTGTCCTGTCCTGGGTTTTATGCTATGAAGCAGTGGTTCTCAAAGTGTGATTCCATAGTAGAGTAGTATTGTAGTAATCTCTTAGAACACATTAGAAATGCAAATTCTTGGGTTTTACCACAAACCTACTGAATCAGAAACTCTGGGAATGAAACACAGCAATCTGTGGTTTAACCAACCCTGCAGGTGATTCTGATAGTTACATAAGTTTAAGAACCATTGCTTTAGGGCTTCCACCTTGTTCCTCCTCATGGGGTGAAGAATCCAGTGCAAAGACGAAGCACCAACCCAGAGCCAGTCCACTGCTGTAGACCACCCGCTTGAATGTAACTTTCCATACAACAGTCAAAGGTATGTTGTGGGCTTCTTCCCACTTCTGGACCATACTCCTAGGACTTATCTCAGAACCCAATGTCCAACCAACCCTGAGCCTGGTAGAGCTAGGGGAGAGAGGGCTCTTCTTAAGACCCCTGAGGTTAATCGATAATATTTTGGTCAATTTCTCTGGTGATGCCTATTATTGACCATTATTAAGGTCATTACCAAGTGCATCAAATCATCTCAAAATGGCCAAAGTTGATTTTTTCCCCCCAAAAGAGCTCTTAGTCAGCAAACTTCATGGTTGTATTCCATACTAGAAAAGATTTCAGATTCCTTTTCCCATTGTGGACAGACTCCAAGTAAGGACTAACAGAGAGAGGGGAGGATTAAGGGGAATAGTTACGGCCTATAGCAATCGCACCAACAATCATTCTTATACCCTCAACAACATGTGCTTAATCTAAGACATTCCTAGTGAGTTTCCCTACTCACCAAGCTTTCCTGGGCAGAAATTAGGAGAAAGGGGGCTGCAGTCGCCCTGACATCTTTGATGTAGTGCAAGCTGCTCTTGGGACTAGCCATTGCTTTGGAGCACATGGGAGGAGTGGTCCCAGAGGTCTTTTTGGCCAAGTGTCCCCAAATCTTTAGTATTCAAAATTTCAGCACATGGTCCTTGGACTTAATAATAGTCCAACCCACTATTTGGTAATAGCCAAATTGATCACTACATCAAAGATGCCAGGGCAGCTTCAGCCCCCTTTCTCCTAGTTTCCACCAAGGAGAGCTCTGTGAGTAGGGAAACTCACTAGGAATGTCTTGCATTAAGGACATGTTGTTGAGGAAATAAGAATAATTGTTGATGTGAACCCTCAGTTCTCCCCTCCCTCTATTAGTCCTTACCCTGAGTCTGTCCACAATGGGAAAAGGAATTTGAAATCTTTTCTAGTATGAAATATAATATGAGGCTTGCTGACAAGAAGCTCTTTTTTGAGGGAAAAATCAACTTTGGCCATTTTAAGATTATTTGATGTGTTTTAACTATCCAGTGGTTTTGGCACATCCAATAGGAAATTAATACCAAGGACTTAGGAAGACATTAAGGTTCGGTGAAATTGCTGTTCTTTTTGATGAAAAGTTTCAATGCTGACAATTCTAAAGTGCCCTGGCACATTTTCCTGAAAGAAAAATCGTTCTATGGCTCTTTGGGAAATTTGTGGGTAAATTACAAAACCCTTCCTAGCACTTCCCTGGAGAGTCAGACAGCTGTAGGTAGGAAGAAGTTGTTGTGGTTGGCTGACCTCAGCTTCAGAATCAAAGGGCACTTGCTATGAATGAGAGCGGCCTATTGTGTGTGGCGAAACACAGTCCTCATGTTTACCTGACTGGAGGAATTCATGAGCTGTATGACGGCCCACACCCTAGGGAGGTTTTCAAAGTGTGGGTAATTACAACAACATTAATGTGGTAGAAGATAAGACATCTAAACACACAGCAGCCTTCCGTTACAGAGTTGAGGGCAGAATATTTTTGCAAGAATGTATGGCTAAATAATAGTCCTTGTAGTATAGCCCATCAGCTTAGTAATACTAGTAATATATCTATAATCTATATTTGAGTGCCAAAAACAATCCAGTAATTTTTCAAACTTTTCTGAGATCCTAAGAAAACATCTCCTTGGTTCCAATTGGCTAATCCTTAAACCACACACAATAAACTCTATTTCAGTGATGCTTTTGGCCTTTCCCTGGTCCGTGGTTCCCATACTTGGGACTAATAGCAGACAGTGGTACTGGGAGCAATGACTCTCAGGTTGGTTGCAATCAAGGTTCGCATATAATCATAACAGCACCTATGGAGTCTCCAGGCTACTGCAGACCTTGAATGACCACCTAGGATTGAACACATGAAGGAAAACAAAACAGTGCCGGTGAATGTTAACTCAGATCCAAGCCCTTTATTCTATTTGCTTTATAGGATAAAATGTCGTTGGCTCTTCTTGAGCTAGCCTTTTCCTCTCAGTGTGTGGTATGTTTTCTAAGCAATAGGTCAAGAAATGTTACAACACATAAGTCTATAATGCGATTCAGATGTAACTTCAGAAATTAAGACAAGGTAAAGATTCATAGCCCTGAAAAAGACCAGGAACTATACTGGCTTAAATGACACATGGGATTCCGGTGCTTTAAAAAAGGCAGGCAGTCCATCCTTCAATTAAGGAGGGATAAGGGATGAGTCATGGGACTTGAATGTAAGGATTCAAGTAAAATGCCACCCTTACTCATTAAAGTGTCCATTAGATGAGGCCATTTCTGTTTGAGCAGCTGGACTTCACTTTCACTGCAAAAATCGCTGCACCTCAACCAACCTGCATCCAAGAAAACATGGATCACAAGCAGTCAGCACCAAACACCTCCCAAGGGAAACTGAGTCTGAGGACACATCAGATACCGTCCCACTCCACACCACTCTGGAGTGACAGCTGCCATCGTGTCTTGAGCTCCCTTGCTCTTCTGCACTGACATTTCCTGGCTTGTCTGTTGACTTCACATCCAGAAAATCTGACTCAAGGCATGAAAGAGATAACTCAGCCCAGCTTTGCCCAGGCATGCAGCACATGCAAATCCTAGGTAACCTGAGGCGAAGATAAGAACTGGAAATGAAGAATTTACTTCCATGTGTGTGTTTGTCAGGGGGCTTTGTGCTGTTTTAGCTACTTCCTGTGCATGGCTTTAACTATCTTAGTCCCATATGGGCTCCTATTATACAGTAACACATATGACTTATGGGGAATGCTGGAATACCATCAGGGTGGTTAACTCTAATGAAGGGCTATTTGACAGGGATTTTTGAGTTTAGGTTAAGGAGTTTCATCTAGCTCTTTCATTATCTTGGGAGGAAAGGTCAGGAGAGATGAAAACCTGCTGTCCTTTCTAAAGTCACTTGCTTCTCATATAATTATATTTCAGAATATTCCCAGTCTTCTAGTGTTTCTTCTTTTAAGGTTTATTTGATAATGACAACATGAACAAAATAAAAACTCTGCATTGGGGAAATTTACTCCGGAGCTAACGAGAGACCCACAGAGAGTATCTGTCTCTAGAGACCCAGAACATTGTGGATAATTAGAAATTCCAGAGATGAAGGCAGACAGTTTTCCTTCTCAATCACCACACTTCTCAATCTTCAGCAAGAGACTTAACCTCTCTGCCCCTCAACATCTTCTCTCAAAAATCAGAACAATTACACCCTCCATATTGGGTTATTGAGAGGGTTAAATTGAATAAGCATTTAGCCCAGTGCCTGGGCTAGTTGGTGCTACATAAGTATCAGCTACTCTTATTAATTTCATTAAAGACATTTGTCCAGAATCAGGCAGCTAGTTAGTGGCAGATCTGGGTGCAGAAGAGAAAGTGATGCCTCCTATTCATCCCATGCCCCCATCTGGCCCTCTCTGGCAGGAAGAAATCGCCACTTTGTGTCCCAGTTGTGATTGGAATGGCTGGCCATGCACATGCTCAGTGGAACCGAGCAATTGTAGACTGCTCAGCCTGCAGCTGTGGGGCGATTATCTGCAATCATTTGCCAACAAAGATGCTGAGTAACAAACTGAAACATTTGTTTTTGAAATGATCCATTTTCTTCAGCCATGTCGCAGTCAGAGGGAGGAAGCTGCTCCAGCTATGGCTGTGTTCGTGGGAGCGCTGCGATGTTTAGCTGTCACTAAAACTTGCCAGGCACTGTAAAGTTAATAGCATCTTTTCTTAAGTAATTGCTGCCTTGCAGAAAAAGTGAATCACAAGGAGAATACAACATGGAAGATATCCTCATGATCAAATTTATACTTGGTTATCCAGGGATTTGGGACAAGTTTAGGCATCTGCTGGATTAACTTCTTGAGATCTTAAGTGTATTTCTATCTGTGGGGCTGTCCCAGTGTAGGCACTTAATGAATGTTTATTGAACGGAATTGAAGACTCTTCCCACAGCTGCACCAGTTTATTCAACCCAAGTAAATCATTATTTCATGTTATACTGGGAAATAACAAGTGGTCCCAATTCGCCTTCTTGGATAACTGGGCGAGCCTCCCTTTCACTTTGGCTATTTAGTGTTTTATTTAAGAAGGAGAGTGCCACATTGGTGGCCTGACAGGTGGGCCTCAGAGGAGCTAAGAATCTAAGACCCTCGTTCCACCTTCTTTATGAGCACAAAAGTGTACACAGGTGTTGTGCAAAACAAACACCCTCCTTACTTCCAGCTTGTTCATTTTTCTTGTCTAGAATTTCCTTGGAGAAGGCTATGCTCCAACCCAGCCGCTGGTTACGTTGTGCAATCCACTGGGATGGCAATCACCTCATTGTTTAGTTACAACCCATGAAAAGATGAAAAAAAGAAAGAAAAAAACACAGTACACATACAGAATGAGGGTGGAGACTGCACGATGATAATGAAAACCATTTGTTAGCATTTCACTTCTCTCTTTGTGAATCAGCCGAGTTTCTGGCACCAGGCCTCTGTCTGTAAAGGAAGCTGCACCTCAAAGGCCCTCCAGGGACTCTTTCTGCCTTGTCTGGTCTAGAGAGTGTCGCCTTTTGTCCCCAGGAAGGTGGGTGCTAGACTGACTGCCCCAGCTCCCTCTGTGCTGCAGCCACCAGGACTGGCTCCAGCTCTCACCTTTGTCCCGGGGCCATGTACCTATCCTGTGTGGTTGCACACTGACAGTTACTTTTAAGCTCTGCCAAAACCACAGTTTGGTCTCATGCGTGTGAGGATGCTTTTCCCCTTTGTCATCTCCCTGTATTGTGTCCCCTCATCTGTGTCCAGTACTTTCAGCCCTGCTTTCTTTTTGGCTATTTCAACTTTTCCTTCTTTCCACAGACCTGATTCCTGTATTCTCAAAATAAGGATTCAAACTTTGGAGGAATAAAAAGCAAAACTAAATTAAAATTTAAGAAGTAAAACGAAAAACCTCAACAAACACCAAAAATTTCACAACCAGTAGAACACTGTGTATCTGCCTGAGCATATATGTTTTGCCTGCATTGTCCCAAACAGAGGAATAACTTCAAAAGGCACATGTGATGGTTATGGGCAGAGACAGGTACCAATGCTCTTTGTGCACCTGTATTCATTAAGTCCCAGGACCTAAGTGCTTTCCCTCTCTGCCCACTTCTGAAATCTATCACAGCATTTAGATAGGTCAAGTATAGAACTTAGATCCATAAAGCATGGCAGCATTATCTTCAACAACCACCACTACCCCTAACACCATCACTGCCTCCACTTCTTCCATTACCATCACTACCATCACCTCCTCCAACACCATCATCACTACTACTTTCTCCATCACCATCACCACTATTACCTCCTCCATCATTATCACCACCACCATCTTCCCCAATACTTCCTCACCACCAACATCCTATCGCCACCACCAGCATTACCACTTCCAACATTTTGCCATGATTACCACCGCCACCGTCAACACTGCCATTAACATTACTACCATCGTCACCATCCCCATCACCTCTAAAGGGTTAAAGAACTTTGGAGTCATGGAAGTTTGACCAGTGTTCTCCAAGACTTCCTCATAGGCCATAAGTAGAATCACCAGAGGCAGAAGATAGCTGAGCCTTGAGGTCATTTAGTCTCTTCCAGAGTAATTAAATGAACTGTGTAGGTCCATATAACCTCCAACTGACTGGTGAATAGAGTTAGATCTAGAAATCAATATTCCTGATTCTCCATATATTTCATTATACTATTTTCTAGCACTCATTCTGGGGCTGTTTTTTCCTTTCTTTCTCCTGAGATTTTTCTTTTCTTTTGTCAGCTTTGTATTTCCAATAATGTTGGTTATAACATTTTTCAGTTTAGACCTTGATAAATCTTAGAATTATCTCAAAAGAGCAATACCTGTAATGGTCACAAGAACATTTATATATAGATATGTGCACATACACACACAAGTATTTTTTACTTCTTCGAGATGTAGTTTTGCTGTGTCGTCCAGGCTGGACTGCAGTGGCATGATCTCAGTTCACTGCAACCTCCGCCTCCTGGATTCAAGCAATTCTCCTGCCTCAGCCTCCCAAGTAGCTGGGATTACAGGAGTACACCACCACGCCTGGCTGATTTTTTCTTTTTCTTTTTTTGTACTTTCAGTAGAGATGAGGTTTCACCTTGTTGGCCAGGCTGGTCTTGAACTGCTAACCTCAGGTGATCTGCCCACCTCAGCCTCCCAAAGTGCTGGGGTTACAGACATGAGCCACTGCACCTGGCCATATTTTTAAAAGCAGGTAAGGGATTATGTATCTTGGTCCTCCAAAATGAGAAAGGCTCTTCCATTTGCCTGATGCAATCTTCTAAAGGTACGTACACAATTTTTGCAGACCATGTTGAGTTTTTCCATTTCTTCACATCTGAAGACAAGTGGACTTTGTGCTTAGGCCTCTAAAAGAAGGGAGCACCCTCACTGACCTCTCCTCTCAGCCTCCAGAAGGAGGCACTCCTCTGGCTAGTCCAATTCCATGACAGCAATGACTCCCACTTCTAAGAGAGGCATTCTGGGAGTTAAAGGCCAGGCCCTGAGCATGGCTGTCTCCTGGCCCTTCCACCCCAGCGGGAAAAGTGGCAGGGCAGCTGTCTGAGGAGGATGCCTAGACAGCTTCTTTTTTCCTCAGTCACTGGTTCAGACTGAATGGGGAGCTCCTAGTGACTGCTGGGTCACTAGGGTGAATATGCCAAAATTGTGAGTTTGAGTTTGGGTTTGTAGGAAGAAAAGGCAGGGATAGGATAGAAATCCCCAAGAGTCCTCTTTGGCCTACAGCTTAGGCCGTATTAGAAGTATTAATAAGGATAGCATGACCTATATTTTATGTGTGAAATTAAATGTAATATAATATTATTTGTTAAAATATGTTAATTACTCCATTAGCATAAACTGTGGGTTAGAAATGAATACAACTACTACCACTAAAAATCAACACCATGTATTATGTATTATGTACCAGAAGCTATACTAAGCACTTTATATATATTTGTTTCCTTTTAAAATACTCATTAAAAATCTTTTGAGGTTAGTATTTGACAGATAAGGAAACTTCTGTCAAACTTCATTTGACGGATGAGGAAACTTCACCTCAGTAGTACAGTGGGGAAGTAGAAGGTCACACTGTTGAGTGGGTGGCATGATGGACAACAGCCCAGGTCCCTTGCTCTGTGGTTCACTCCTTTTCAACCCTACTCTGCACTGCTCACAACACTGATCAATTCAAGGGAGCAAGAGTTCTGTTCTCTGGGTTTTGTTCTGAGTGTCGATTTCCGCTTCCATGATATGGATAATGTATAGGTGGGATTCTGTGTATCTTCTATGCTTGAATATACCTAATTGCTTTTAAAAAATTAGCACACACTTTTGAGTTTGTAAAATACCTTGGCTTCTCTACTTATCTGTCATGACATTCTCTTTGTTTATACCCTGGAGGGAGCCCATACATCATACTCTCTCCTCACTGAAGTAATCTAACCAACAAGGAACAGATTTTGGAAGGACCCACTAATCTGATAGAAATGTAGCAATGAAAGACAGATGTTTAGACATGTGAAGTTGTTCCTGACTGAGAAATTTATAGAAATAGAGTGTGGCTATTCCATTTAATTTTACGTATTTTGGATAAGACTTACTCTTAATTCTGAGACTGTGAAGAAAAACTGCAGGCAAGACAGAAACTACTCACTCTGGGCTGAGGATGTGATTCTCTTGGTTGGCTTTTTGGGTGTGAAGACCAAGCCAGAGGCTGATGGAGCCAAGTGGAGACTGTTAATATTTCCATTCATGGACATGCAATAGCAAACCATCTCATACATTTACAGGAAAGCATCAAATATAATATCTTTGTTGAGCTTAATCAAAACCAGAGTAAAATTCCAGTCGACAAGAATAGAAACTTACCCTAATGATTTCATTTTTAGTCCAAAATATACAGTGTTTTCTCTGCTTGGTCTGTTTGTCACTTTCTAAAACAAGAAATTACCAAGCAAAGACTTTGGTTTGAGGGACGAGTGGAAAGCAATAAACATTGAGCAGAAATGCAAAGAGATCAAATGTCAAGAGTCCTTGGTGGATGAACATTCAGAAGTGGATTCAATTTGTGAATTGTTGACTTTATTTCCCAGAATTCATGTGAGTTGCTCAATCAGGATTCAATTGTCCAGGCTACATGCTCTCAGCAGTGAGTGCTTCATATAACAGAAGTAAATCATAAGGCAAAAAAAGAGGAGGTTGAGTTACCATCAGCGGTATGTTGTTTGTTTGTTTGTTTTCGGCAAGACATTTGCTTTCATTGTTAGCAGGTGAAATGGCCTTTTTCTAGAATAATAAAAATCTTACACTATGAAAAACATAGCCAGAAGAGAAAGAACCATCTTCTGATTTGCCATAGTGAGTTGGGTCGATAGCTTAATCTTAGGAATTACGTTGCTATGTACACAGCAAATTGGTGGTTTTCATTGCAAGCACTAGGTGAAACTCTGGAAGTTGCTCTAGCCCACCAGCCCATTGCCTCTAGAAACTCTCTTTAAAAGAGAGAAAGCCACCATCTTCTTTTAGCTTCTCAAGAATAGTGAGTATCATGGTGCAAATTAAAGGAAGGCTCTTCATCAGTGAACAATGGCTGTCACCTACAGGGTAACAGTGACATTTTGGCAGGCACATCAGAAGAGCACAACATGGCCATTAATTATGCAGTTTGGTCCTGTCACCACTGGGCACTATGGGATATCTGACAATGTTGGTACTGATGATTGATGGCCCTGGCCCTGGTGCTGGATCTGCTGATTCCAGTTAGGAGTCATCCTGGGGCTAAGCCAAGGTCAGGGACAGAGGGAGAAATGGCTGTCTCATTTCCCATCAGCTTGGAGCTTGTTGAATGTGGTGGCATGAATGGATGAATCCTGAACAGATGGAATGAGATCACCCCAACACCTATAGGCACTGGAATAAACTAAGTGAGCTGGGATTTGTCTCACCCTTAGGAAACCTGATGTTATTGTAGAGGAAAACTGAAATAGTAGAAAGAGAACATTGGAGCTATAGTGGGACGCAATTGAGAGAGGAGGGGAGTAAGAGAATGAGAGCAAAGAGTAAATGAGAAGAGGCGGAAGCAGGAAAGCAATAGAGGGGAGTGGAGAAAGCAAAGGAGGGTGTGGAGGGAGATCCAAAGGGCAAAGGAGCAATGCCAGCAAGAAAGAGAGAAGCTGAGAGAAAGATCAGAGAGACAGAGACGGAGGAAAGACTTTGAAGATAATCTCAACCTCAGCTCTGGTGAGGAGGAAGAAATCACTGCACAAATCACAAGCAGACTTATAGTACTCAGCTTGTGCTGGTGAGATGTGATTCCTGAATTTCCCTAGAGAAAAAGTCCAAGGAATAGGTAATCATAGCCATTTTATAATAAGCAACAGCTCTACCGAAAGAACCCAAATTTCATTGAACCGGCTTCTGGTAATCTTACAAGATTACGCATGATGATGTTTCAGTTTAGAGTCTATTAGAATATGATTTCTGCTGGAAAAATTTCAAATATAAGCCCAAACCCAATGATAACATTGCCTTGGCAGAATGAAACAGTGATTTCATCTCATAGGTTAGGATAAGGCCATATCCAAGGGCTCACAGCATCTTCAACACAAAAGTCCTTCATTGCAGGGCCACTGGGCTGGGCATGCCAGACTGTCTCTTAAAATAAATGAGATTGTATAACCTCACCATTATCAGATTCAGAGAAAATGCCTTGGAAAGGAAATTGTGAGTAGAAAGGACACAAGGACAACATCAGGGGAATTGGGGTTTCCCATTGATGCTTGGATCCAGCTGGAGTTAGTTACAGTGTAAACTGTTTAATCACATCCTCTGTCATTAATAAAACCCCAAACCAAATACAGAGATAGATGATGATGTACTTGGATTTCACATTGAGTTTGCATCATTGCTTTACCAGGTGCCATCCATAAATCTGGGATGCAGGCTGCTGGAGCTGGGGCTGCAGAGAGGCTGTCTCAGGGATGTGCTTCCACCATTCCTCTGTGCCACTGCCATGCCCCTGTCACTGCTGTGCAGTTGGTCAGTGAACAGGCTGAGGAAGGCTATAGGCTTTGCCCAAGACCCACAGTCATTCTCTTCCCAGAGTGGCAGGTGTTAAAGGCAAACCAGGAAGGTGAGGCACCTGAAAAACCACACCATAACAAAAATGGGTTGGATGAAGTAGGGATGTTAGAACTTCAGGAAGGCTTTCACAAGGAGTCTGAGAAGAGCTGCTCTCCATCATTCCAGGAAACACAATGGGCAGAACTGGAAGACAGGCAAGTGCTACTTCAACATGAGGTTTCTAAAGATATTCAACTTAAGAAATGGGCTGCCAGTTGTGGTGGAATTCCCTGTTATGAGCAGTGTCCCATTCAGTATGAAAGACTGTCATGGCGTTTTGTTATAAGAGCATTAAACTTGTATAGATTCAGTTATATGTAATCAGAAAAAAATAAAAAGAAGGAGAGAAAAAGGAAGCAATGAAAGAGGTAAAGAAGAAAGGAAGGAAGGGAAGAAAGAAGGCAGAAAGTGAGAGAAAGAAAGAGTGAAAATGATGAACCACTTAAATAGTAAGGGTGATTCTTAGTGTCATTCCACAAATGACTATGTGAGGCTGAGATTGGAATATACCGTTCTTCAGTCAGAGTTGCTTCCCATTCAATTTTCATTCCACATGATATCCATGTTAAAGATTGGTATTTTTAAAACAATATAGCCCCTTGTAAGCCAACTACTTTGTCTTGTGCTCAACCCAAGAAAGAGCAACTAGTTCTCACTGGAGGAATTACTAGCTGGTTGAACTTATTGAGAGACACTAATGGTTCTCCAACAAGGGTCCTTCCTCAGGGATTTTCAAAGGTAAAGTCAGTTACAGTTCAAAGGCCTTTCAGACATTGATTTTAGAATGCAGTCCCTGTATGTGATCAGTTAGGCTCCATTTAACAGGAATGCTAGACAGTCCTATTGGCAAGGAGGGAAGATAAGTGATCTTTAGCAGAATGAGTGGAGAAGGCTACTGGGATACCTGAAGCAATCATGTAGCCTTTGAGCCATCCTTTGCACTCTAGTAAGACCCCTTTGTTATGCCTTAGAGCAGTCATACCTGCTCATTTAGGAAGCCAGGACTTGATAATATTATAATAAAACTAATTTTAGATAGATGCCTATATTAAAGACAGACACAGGGGAATAAAGACTAGAAGGAAATATAATATGTGTTTGGTAGTAGTTGAATTACGAGATTATGGGTGATTTTTGTTTTATTCTTTATACTGTTCTATATTTTGTAAATATTTTGAAATAAACTATGAATAGCTTTTTAAATAATTATTATACTTTAAATTCTGGGATACATATGCAGAATGGCAGTTTTGTTACCTAGGTATACATGCCATGGTGGTTTGCTGCACCCATCAATCTGTCACCTACATTAAGTATTTCTCCTAATGCTATCCCTCCCCTAGCCCCCAACTCCCCAAAAGGCCCCGGTGTGTGATGTTCCCCTCCCTGTGTCCATGTGTCCTTCTTGTTCAACTCCCACTTATGAATGAGAACATCAGTGATAGACTAAATAAAGAAAATGTGGCACATATACACCATGGAATACTATGCACCCATAAAAAAGGATGTGTTCATGTTCCTTTGCAGGGACATGGATAAAGCTGGAAACCATCATTCTAGGCAAACTATGAATAGCTTTTGTAAACAGAATCATGTATTTTAAAATAATTTGACAATATTATACTTAAAACTGTAGAAATGCCCATCGTTTTTAACCTACTAATCTTACTTTTGAGGTTTTATCCTAAGAAAACGTCCTGAGAGGGAAAAAGCTATATTTATGACTTTTTTCCTGCTACTAAATTATTTATAATTGCAAAGTCAGAAACCAAGTGTTCCTCAAAAAAGGGATAATTAATTAGTTGCTTTATGGAAACTCTTCTGCAAGAATTTCTATGCAGTCATCAAATGTGAAAACTGTGAAGACAGTAAGAACCAGGGACAATGCTGGGATCTAGTAGAGTATGGTGGCAAAACAGGTTGAGAAGAATATGTGTGAAATTGTTGCAGCCAAGGGAAATCACATGTGTGTGGGAATCAGGCCTGGAAGTAAATATGTAAAATGAAAACAGTTGTATTGACTGCTACAACTTTGGGTGATCTCCTTCTTCTCTTTCCCACTTTCCAAATGGCTGGTAATGTTGTTATAATGCCTTTATAATGAATATAAGGTCCATAAGTCCTTCCATGTGTCCTTTCTGTAAATACTTCAGGTTTAGGACTACACCAGATACATTTCCATGTTACTGTTCCCACCATGGTGCCGAGCCTGGGCCTTTTCAGGGGCAATGGCTCCAGTCAGTGTTGCTGAGAAAGAAACCTTGTCTATTGGATGGCTTGGGGGTGTCGGTAAGAAACATGGTCAACCTGTGAGCAGCCCCTGTGTTTGGTCAAGTGACAGTCTTACCATGTTGGACAGAGAATAAGAAGCTGATAAATTAGTCCAATGTGTGTGGACATATTCCCTGTAATTGGAAGTTCTTGGGCATGAAATATTGAGGGTTGAGAACTCAGATTCTCCTTTATTTATTGTTGACTTAGGCTGTTCTATTCTCCAAAGCTCGTATAAGATTTGTATATATGACACTTGATTATTTGTGCCACGGAAAGAAAAATAGAAAAGAATCCACCAAGCATATATGTTGGTTGTGTTTATCCCAGGCACTGGGGCAAGGGGTGTGGGGTGTGGGGAAGGCGTCATGGGAGGAGTAACAGGCGGGGCGGGGGGAGGAGGAAGGGCAACACAAATATTTAATACATGCCTGGTACTTGCCAGGCATTACACTAGAAGCTTTTCAGTGTATAGCTCACTTGTGCTTGAGACAACATGCAAAGTAGGTACTCTATTTTGGTTAAACAAGGGAATTGAGACTCTGAGAGGCTAGATAACTTGTCCCAAGCCAGACAGACTAGAAAGAAGACAGATTTATCTAGTTCCAAAGCACAATAAGCATTGATTTTCATTCTCTGGGAACATACTAACCGATACTCCACTAAATTGCAAATTCACTTACCATTAGTCTTAAAACTGACTTTAGTCACCAGGGGTTCTTTTATCATCAGTGGGTCTCAACCAGGAGAGACTTCTCCCACTCCCACTCCTCCCACAAGGGACATTTGGCAATGTCTAGAACCATCTTTGGTAAGAGGGTAGGAGGGGTGCCACTGGCATCCAGTGGGTAGAGGCTAAGGATGATGCACACTTGCCATAATGCACAGGTCCGCCTCCCACAGCACAGAATCGTCTGGCCCAATATGCCAGCAGTACAGAGGTTGGGAAATCCTGCCGTATCATAATAAAGCCTAATGTAATTTATTCTCACTAAATTCATTTCCTTGTTCACTTATGAAATTAAATTTCTGTGGCTCTGAAGAATTCTCAAATATATAAAGCATCAGAGGTGATGTTTGTTTACTGAGTATACTATTAGGAGCCACTCGTCATATGTAAATCAAATAAATGTGCATAAGATCTGGATGACAACGCCAAATTTAAATCTGAAATTTATGAAGGGAAGTTACAGTGAAATTGCCAGCAAGAAATTAACAACTCCCCAAGTGTTACCAATTGTGGCTAACCCTAATCTGTATTAAATTCTACAATGAATAGCTAAATGTTCACTTGATTTCCAGGATTCCTTTATGTAAAATCAGAACTTGACTGTTCTCTGATTACAAGGTCAAATTACTAAATTTTAAGTTAACACTTAAGTTGTGTCCATAAGCAGCGAGTAAATTGCTTTAGTTTGCTGTTGCTTGTCTATTAGGTGGGGCAGCATGCATTAATTTTGTGATTTTTGTGGCATTAAGACACCTCTTGGTAAACTAGAGCTAATGAATTATTCATGCTTTTGTGGTTCACCGTAATTTTGTAGGCACAAGATTGTACCAGTATTTGAAAAAGACTCTTAGAACTGCAAAATTGAAAAGAACTCAAGTGATTATCTAGTTTAGTCCTCAATTAGTCAATCAACCAATATTTATTGGATGACCTACTATGTGTCCAATCCCATGCCAGGTACCACAGAGAGTACTAGACAAGTATAAGGCATGAGCTTTGCTTTTAAGTAATAAACAATATAGCGGAAGAGACACGACAAAGGCACAGAAAATATTTAGTGAACAACTTGGGATATAAATTGTGCCGTACATACTGTCAGTGATGAAGGGGTTCACAGAAGCCTGTATCACATGAAAATGCTGATATTTATGTACATTTTTGTCTTTTGCTTAACCTTGACAGATACCAGAGTTGCTGGATCTTAGCACCTTCTTTTTATTTGCCTTGGGGTCTAGGTAGAGAGCCTGGCCTGTACAAGCCAACTAACAAAATGTCTACTTAATAGGTGAATGAATTATCCCAATAGGAAATAGACCTTAATCTTGACCTTGAAGTCACAGAAATGTTTAAACCAGTGTTTCTCAACCCTGGAATGTCAAAAGGGGTTAGTAAAAAGAAGGTTCCATGGTCAAACATATTTGGGAACTGTTGGATTAGAAACAGCTTTCTTTACTCAGAGCTCTCCACATGCATTGGGAATCTCTAAGATTTCATTTGAGGTCATACTTATTTCACCATGGAAACATTTTTTACTGAGGATTTGGTAACATTTATTTGAATCAATATACCAAAAATTTATTGAGAATAATCTAAACCATCCAAAGGAAATGGCATTTTAAGTTGACCAATGTTTTGAAAATCGGTATAATAGAGCCTATAAAACTGTGGTTTGGGAATTTTCTAGAGAGAGGAAAAAGAAAGTTCTGTCCCTCTAAGCCAGTTCTGTGTGAAGGAAAGACCTGAATACTTTTGATGTCTCACGTAGTAGCTTTCATAAGTGGCCGTTTTGCAGCTCTGGTTTAGAGAGTACTGCTTTGGTCTGTTGTAATGGTTTGAGCCTTGGATGCACGTCTTTGGAAAACTTTGGATGAGTCTTTTCTTAATATTCCCAAGGGGTTTGTACTTTATTTTTTTAAATGTCTTTTGCCTTGAACTGCTCAATTGGGCTTGATGAATTCTCAGCAGGCTGCTGGCCCAGACCCTTAGATGAACTGGGACAGCTGCTGTTTGTTTTTTTGTAAATCCACACTTGCTTTAATTTTGGAGGGTTTCCTGGCATAGTTTACAATGACAAGGATCACTTAGGGGCAACAACCCACTAAAAAGGTAAAAGCGAAATACTCATCATATTAAGTTTTTTTTATTAAAAGCTTTTTCCTTTTTCCTTTAATAAATCTTTGAAATGCATAATTGTTTGTTTGTTTGTTTTCTGATCAGCTTTTGAAACAAATCTTCCGGATACTAAAGAGTTTTTAGTAAAAGGCAAAGCAGTTTAAAAATAATTGATAGTGACCTGGGGAGTTGAGTAACATTCTATTGCCATGAGGATAAAATATAAGCAGACAGTGACATATTTTGCGAATTATTTCTATTTAAACATTTGAGCCTGAGGAAATAGTTGAGGGCAGAGCTAAATCCATTTTTGCTAGCAGCTTTGATTTTAAGATAAATTTGTAAAATAGTTCCTAGTACATTGTGTCATGTTCTAGCCCCACTTATAACCCTGAAATTTGTACAACTTGGCTGCACCTGAACTCCTTCCAAAGAAGCTAGTTATTAAAAAGACCACATTATGGCACAGCCTATACCAGGACTTCAGGGTGCGGGTCCTGGGGGTGGCATGGTGGAAGACCCCAGTCCATTACCTTAAACAAATGGACATGATTCCAAAGTCAAGGAACAAAGTGGTTTGATTCTGTAGAAGTGTCGCAGAAACAAACAGGAGCAAAAATCTTGGTGTGTCTGACTTGCTGTAGTTTGTCTACATGGTTCTGTGGCTGACACATGGCATACCCTTCCCCTCCAAGACAGACTCTGTGACCTCGTGGCTCAGATCCAATTGACCCTTTTGTTGCTCTCCCCAGAGCTTGGCTTTGCATGTTCAGGCCTGGCAAAGGGTTGCTGCTAACAGCTCTGACTGGGACTGCACCTCCCTGTTTTCCCCATCACACAAAGCTCTATTTGTGCGGCTCCTTCTTCCCAGAGCTGCTGCCTAAGTTGTAATGAAACATTGGGACTATCTCTCAGAAAAATTAACAAACCCTTTGGGCGTGCTTCTTGTAGATGATATGAACTGGATTTAAGTCACAAAATCTGTGGCTAGTGCTTGGTAATTGCTCAACTTAATTCAACACACACGTAATGAGCACCTGTTCTGTGCAGGTGCACCATGCCTGGAACTGCAGGAATTATAGGTGAAGAAGACCAGTCTAATAGGGGGAATAGATAAGCACACAAACAACTAAGCTAAAATAGAGAATGAAAGTTTATTGTTGACTCGCTTGTTTGGCAACTAGATATTGAGCAACTACTATGCACCAAAACACTATTCTAGATACTGGGGATATAGTCGTGAACAGAACAGAAAAATTCTTGCTCTCAGGGAGCTTAAATTCTCATAGAGGTGGACAGAAGACAAAGAACAAATTACCAGGAAATGTCCGTTGGTGATAAGTGCTGGAAGAAATAAAGCACAGTAAGTGTTTTGGAATTATAAGTTGAAGCGCTAGTTTGGTCAGGAAAGGTCTTTCTGATGAGGCAATGTTTACAAAGAGACCTGAATGAAGTGTGGGAGAAAGCTATGCAGAAATGTGGGAAGGACATTCGAGGCAGAGTGTATGGCCAGTGTGAGGTCCTGAGGCAAGAACCTGCTTGGCTGAAAACAGCAAACCTGCCCCTGTGGCTGGGGCAGAGTGTTAGGAGATGACAGCTGAGGGGCAACTGGAACTAGCTTTTGTAGGGCTTTATGGACCCTGGGGAGTTTGAACTTTATTTCTAAGGAGATGGGAAGCGATTAGAAGATTTTTAGCAGAAAACAATATGACTGGATATATTTTAAGAGGAGCACTCTGGCAGAGCAATACACAATGGGGACCAAGAAAAAAAACTGGAAGATCAGTTAAGGCAGTTCCTGCAATTATCCAGGTGGGAGGTGATGGTCTGGGGCCTCGTGGCAATGTAAGGGAGGAAAGAAGGCAATGTAAGTGGGATGCATTGGAGGAATAGGGTCAAAAGGACTTCCTGATGGACTGTGATGTGCAGGAGTGAGGGAACCGGGGGATAGAGGATGACGCCAAGCTTTTTGGCACCCAGCTGAAAGGACGTGAGATTTACTGAGATGGGAGAACACTGAAGGAGGAGCAGGGTTGAAGGCAGAATCAAGAGTTTAGGTTTGAAAGTGTCATATTTGAGATACCTATATACTGAGATAGCTATATTTGGGATACCTTTTATTGGACATACGCATGGAAAATTGGAATAGGCAGTTGATATAGACATGTAGAGTTAGGGGAGAAGTCAAGAGCTATAAATGTACATTTGGTAAATATGTAGCATTGGGACTTGTCTGGCATAGGGAGTCTGGAGAATGAACTCGCTGAGGTTCATTACGTGATTCGGCTTCTGACTCTCATTCTCCTGTCGAGGAAGTTAAACAAATTTCCCCTTTCTAAGACCCCCTCTTCCCCTGCTGTAACTTTCTTTGTCAGTCTCTTGAACCTTCCTGAAAGGATTCTGTCTTAGTTGACTTCCTGTCTCTTAGATTGTCAAGTATACACCTGGCACATCAGCAGATTAAGCAAACCGTTCATCATGTACCTACTATGCATCCAGGGCTGTGCTATGCACTGTGCGATATCACAATGTAGTAAAAGGCACTAGCAGGAGTCAATGTCATTATATATCATTATATATCAACCAGAGAGACCATCTGTCGAAGTGAAAAGAGGAGCAGTCAAGGCCCTAGAGTCTTGTTTTTGCTGCTCTGTGACATGGGGAAGTCATCACCCATCTGGGCTCAATCTCACTATCTGTAAAATGACCCAGACTGGTTATCTCTAAGTTCTCTTCTAGTCCTAAACTCCTGCCATACCAAATTACGCATTCATTACCTCTAGGTCTGGCTGAGAAGAGATCTAAGAGCCAATGCAGGCTGGAGGACTTGAGTGGGGGCCCTGGATATTTGTTCCTCACTCACATTTATTCAGAAAATAAGCCAATTGATATCTCCTTGTTGACTGTCCACTTGTTTTTTTGCAGAAATTGGTGTCATCTTTAAAAGAAAAATGAAAATTATATAGCTAATGATAGCTACAATTTTTTATATCTCTTGTATAGTCAGGTATTGTGGTATATATTTTAAATGGATGATCTCACTTAATGCTCATAATAGTCCTATGAATACAGCTGTTTAATTTTTGCACAGAGGAGGAAACTGAAGCTATATATATATGTTTGCTTATGTAAATATCCAAAATCAACCAACAAACTCACTCTAACTTAATGTTTTACTCAGATTACATAGTTTTAACCTAGAAATTCTCAAAGAAATTCAATATAATTTAGATTAAAGTTAAATTCAGACCAATTGAAATAGTTGATTATCTGGAATTTTAAGGTAAAATTTTCTTAAAGGATATTGCATATTAAAAACAATTTCTAAACAATCTCAGGATTTGTTTCTGACAAGTTGAATACTATTTGGGAATTGGGTGTAATTTTCTCAAAAAAGTATGTACAAGTCCAGATATGCCATGCTGCTTTTTAATTTCAATTCCCTCCTACTCAGAGATAATGAATGTTAATATTTAGGGTACATCCTTCCAGAATTGTCCATTGCATTCAAATTTTCATACTACTTTAGCAATCTAGGAGTGCTATATTTCACAAGAGCCTGGCCCCTTAGAGTGGATGTATGGAGAAGAGAAGGACTTTCTCTTACCCAATTGGTAAAAAAAAAAAAAATGCAGTTTTGCATGGTGGAGAGGGGATGGAGTCATTGCTCTTGTAATTTTCCAATGTGATGGCACTTGCGTGGAGCCACCATCTGTTTGCAGGGCAGCTCGAGTGTTGTGCATCTGATTTCAATAAGCTGGGCGAGCAGTTCCATCCTACAGTGCATTAGCAGGCAGGCACATCTGCTCCGTTTCTATGCTCCAGAAGCCAACGGAAAGTTAGTCTCAAGGAGCCCGTGGCCTAGCTTGACAACAGAAGAGAGTAGTTGCTGTTGGACCCTCTCCAATCCCTATGGAAGTCAGGTTTTGACCCAGAGCCTTTTGGAGCTTGAAAGCCAGGCTAGTATTGTTCTTTATCATTAGCTGTGTTGTCTCAATTAGGAAAAAGAAATCTATGAAGTCTGGATGCAGAATTCTCAAGTCTGGAATTCCTCCCACACATGGAAAACAAGACTCAGTCAAGGAAACAATGCCACTGTGTTTGTCACCCACGTATTTGGGGATCTGACCACAGAGAATAATTTGCTCTTTATCAGAGTGCTCTTCACCTGGGATTGATAAGAAGTTGCAGCCAAGCTACAGTCAGGAGACCTTAGTCAAGTGACTCTGGCAGCAAAGCAAACACCGCGCTCACTGTGTAACTCGAAATGCATTCCTGCCACTGGCAGGAGTCCCGTGTTTACTGTAACATTTGGAAAATTATCAGCAATAAGATGTTTTATTGAACAATGTTTAGACAATGAGCATGATAACATAAGCAAGTTAATTATTTCAATGTTAATAAGGAAAACATCCCTTCATCTTCAGACCACAAGCATTTCAGTGTAGTAAAATGATAGCCCCGGGCTGGCTCTCGGTGACTTGTAAAGTGGCTAATATTGGTCTTCACCTTTCCCTGTTCTGAAGGCTGCCCCCTCCACTGGGACCCCACCGTATATGCTCTCTCTCCTTTTCTGGCATTTCTATTCTCTCTTGGGGCCTCCATTCCATGGCCTGCAGGGGCTCCCAGAATGGGGGCTGCAGCTAGGCCCTGAGTAAGCTTTGTATGAATTAGAAGAAATGTCCCTTTCTCAGGTAGAGGCCGCTCCTTGCCAGGGGCATGGTTTGGTGAGCTGAGCCCCTACTCATCCCCTTAGCTAGATGCCCTAGACAGGACACAACCTGCACAGCTTTAATGGTGACTCTGCCCACAGTCCCTCTACCGAGAACTGGACAGTGCTTCCCCTCCAGGCTTTCTCACTGACTCTCACTGTCTGAGCCGGGACCCACAAATTATACTTTGCCAGTGGTGGGGACAGGGTCAGTGGATAATCCCAGGCTCCAAGGCAGTGTCAGGAAAAGGAGTAGCATGTGAGCTGTGCCGACAGGCCACAGCATAAGGCAAAGGAGGAAGCAAGACCTGGGAGGGGGCAAAGCTTCTCTGCAAAGCAGCCAAGGGCCATCTTCATGTCCACCCACCTTCCAACAGTCTGTCTGCTCACCCTGCACCAGCCTCCACCCCTATATACTCTGTGATCTCCAACCATCCTCTCTTCTTTGTTGTTAGAGCCTTCAAATAGTAACTTTCTGCATCACCACATCCCTACCTCCCTGGCAGCCCACCTGCTGGTCCCTACTCTCCCAACAGTATGCCCTCCCGAGAGCCTTTCCCCTCAGCCCACTCCTACCCGCTCCCCACTCCCAAAGATGCAGCTGACAAGCAGAATGAATTCAACACTAGCCATCAATAGCTGGCAATGCCACTTGGATCACTTCTCATTCTTGCTTTTGGGTGGAAGCCTCCTGGAGACACACGGTCGGCCCAAGTGTCACTTACAGCAGGGCTATGGCCAGATGCTATTGAATGGCTTCATGGGACTCCCCAGATTCATACTCTGCACATTCCTGCCTGGCTCTCACTAGAGTCCTGGCAGGGAGACACACAGGTCATATCCAGCATTTAAGTCTGACTAAAGGTCAAGATAGTAAATGGTTTGAGTTCCACAGTGCAGGGGGTGTCTTCTCCAGCATGGGCCAAGAATGAGAGTCACTCACTTCCTTCTGGAGCCGAGAGATGACCAGAGGGAAGGGAATTCTGTCCATCCAGGATGCCTGGTTTCTTTTCTTAACCAGACCCGGTGACTGGCCTTCTTCAAGATTCTCCATCTCATAGCCCTGTCTGGCTGCTTCCTTTGCACCCTGCACCACTGCAGACACTGTTGCTCTCCACATTCTGCCGGCACTGCAGACACACACCCACAAACACAGGCTTACACACACACAAGCACACACATGTGTACATGTACTCACAGACACATACTCATGTACACATCTGTACACACACAGTTTGGAAACAAAGACACTGCTACTGCAAAATCCCCACCTCTGAGATTGCCGCTCATCCTTGCTTCCTAACAGACTTAGTAAGAACTCAAAACTCACCTTTTTTTTTGGCAAATTTCTTTGGAGAAGTGGAATCATAGTGGGGATACAAGGTTGGTAGCATCAGTTGTTTTTAAAACTTGACCAAATCATACATAGTATGAACTCTAACCCTTACTCACCTGGCATTTCTGGTGCCTAGAAACAAACAAAAAAGGGCAGCAGTACCATCTCTTAAACCACATCCTCAGCTGGGCACTCAGCCCTGGTTCTTGTGCCCCCAACAGCCTGAGTTCTTTCTTGTATTAAGGAAGAACAATGTCAGCCTAGCAGCCTCAGCCAGGCCCTGAATTCCTGAGGGGTCAAAGCCTGACTTGAGATCTGCCTGGCCAAGTGTCTTATACAGCACTGGGCAGGCGTGGGTGGTTGATAAATATCATTAGATGGCAAGGGGGTGGCGAAGACCACAAGAACAGGCTCTTTCTTAGCTGTCTGGTATTAACTTGTTGGGATGTTCTGGAGCCTGGGAGAAGCCAGATGGCCCAGGGTCTGAAATAAACAGCCCCAAGGTCCAAGTCACTTGTTGACAGTGCCTTTCTGGGAATAGGCATTTGGTAGAGTTTTTGCAGGAGCAGGACCAGGCCTTTGGTGGCTTAAAAGGTAGTGTTTGTGTTGCCCTCAGTCTGAAAACAGGTGGAATACAATAGTCCCTCTTTATCTGCAGGGGATATGTTCCAAGACCCCCTGTATAAATAGTGCCAAATCCTATAAACACTATGTTTTTTCCCCAAACCTACATAACCTGTGATAAAATTTATGCCTTAGGCACAGTAAGAGATAAACAACAGTGACAATAAAATAGAACAATTATAAGAAAATGCCAGCATCCCTACTCTTCTGCTTTGGGGCCATTATCAAGTAAAATAAGGTCTACTTGAATACCAGCACTGCCATACTGAAACAGTCCATCTGACAACCAAACCAGCGACTAAGTGGGTAATGAGTGACAGCCAATCTGACAACCAAACAGGCTACTAAGTGACTAAGGGGCAGGTAGCCTAGAGAGCAGACAAAGGGATGATTCACGTTCCGGGCAGAAAAGAGTGGGATGGCGCAACATATCATTACACTGTTCAGAATGATGCACAATTTAAAACATAAACTGTTTATTTCTGGAATTTACCACTTAATATTTTCGGACCACAAATGATCCCAGGTAACTGAAACCTTGGAAAGCGAAACCACAGATAAGCGGGCACCACTGTAGGTGAAGCCCATGAAGTGTTGGTAAAAAATGGCTCTACAAAGCAGAGGTGGCTGGAAGCCCTAACTTGGAGCATCTGCTGCTTTCTGCCATGCGATTATCCCCAGTTTGGCCAATTCCAGGTTAGCAGTGTGGCTTCACTGGGAGTGGAGTTGGGAAGAGAAGCTTATGGTGGAGCAGGGGTGAGCCTGTGTGAGCTGGCTTCAGCCCACCACTGTGTGAGACATTTTCCTGGAGGACTTCTCTTTATCTTTGGAGCATCCTTCCTCTCCTTTTCCTGCCCACTTTTCAGACCTCAGATGAATCATGCCTTCTTCTAAGAAGCCTGCTCTGCCCACCAAGATGCAGCATGGACCAGCACATAGAACTCTCTTTCGTGACACTTAGCAGGTGGAAATGGCCATTTCTTTGCATGCCGACCGATTATCTTCCTGGCTAGTCTGTAAGACCCGTCAGGAGGGAGAGAATTATGTATGGTTTTTTTCCACCATTGTATCACCAGTGGTACATTGTATCACCAGGAGCACAGCTCCTGGTACAATGTTGGTGCTTCATAAATAGTTGATGAAAGAATGGAAGGAAGAAATGAACTGAGCCCTGGGCTGGGTGGGCTGTTACTAACACTGTGATTTGTAATCAAGGAACTTCATCCACCAGCTTTTTGGGTTTTTTTTTTTTCCTTCTTTTTTGCATTTATTATAAACGAAAGGATTGAATTATTTCTCATTATTCTTTCAACACTAGGATTTTATGGATTTTTGAGTCCAAAAGGACTGCAGTTCTTTAATGTTTGCAGTTGCCTCAGAAATAGCTCCACTTTTGCATGATGTGTGTGTGAGGTGTGTGTGTGTGTCATAGCCAAGGGCAGACGGTAGAGCATGCAGGAAGGGAGAAGAAACCTTATAATGAAATGTTTTCATTACCTTTTCATGTCCAAGGCCACAGGGCCACAAAAGATTCTGCATGAAAGCCAGCCCAGTAGTATTAGATTCATCCCAGTGATTCTTTTCCCAAAAGGCTAACGTCTTCCTTGTAATTAAAACTGAAATAAGAAGCACCAAACAGATGGCAAGCCCCTTATGGGCAGGTGTAAATCTTAAATGTTCTTACAGCCCCCAAAAGCCCAGAGCAGTGCATGCACACAGTGAGGACGCAGCCATACTTGCTGCATAATTAGCTTAAGATAGACAGTCTTAAGCTAATTATGCAGCAAGTATTCAGTAAGAGTTCATCCTAACTACCAATTTTGGTGGACCCAAAATGTTTCTCCATTTTTCTGTTTGCTTAGGAACACGGACAAAATATCCTCACGGCATTTTATAAAGTTTTGGTACCTTTGATCATAAATGAGACAACCCTACAATTTACTTCTCCCCAAGTCCAAGGACACTAGAGAAACCTTGTCTCTGGAATTTCTTTTCTGTCCCTGCCCAGCCCTTTCTGGCAGGGCCCATGGCAAAAGCTAAGTCTGGGCGCCTTGCCCTTTGCTGGTGCTGAATAAATTCCTTTCGGGGGTACAGATCCCTTGCTTTCATGACCATCCCAGGAATGAAGGGTGACAGCCAGGTGGGACCAACTCCAGGCTCACGGTAAGAAAGGAAAGGGGCTATTCCCTTTCTGTGCATAGCATGACATTGCCTTTACATGTGACAAAGCCACCTGGAGGCTACAAGGAGTGGGCCCCAGAAATCTGTGGGAGTGATTTCTGGAGGCTACAAATGCCCTGTGACACTAAGAGACCTTTGGGGTGGGGGCTGCACTGTCCCCCCCGAAACTGTGAAATAGTGCCTTAGGAACCCAGGTTGGACCTGTCTAAATAGTGGCTTGACCAGCGTAAAGAGGTGTCAGAGGAGCTAGCAAGGGAAGACTGGTTGTGATAACAACAGCTCTAAATTTTTTGAGGCTCGTGTGCCTGGAGCTATGTTAACCATTTTATAAGCATTGCTATATTTAATAATTATAGCAACATTATTATTACCCCCATTTTGCAGCGGGCTTAATGGGGTTTAGCCCGCAAATGAGTGGTCAGTCACCATGATGCCATGGCAACGACCTTCTGCATTCCTTGCATGGGGATTTCCTCCCCATGTTTTAGACTCCACTCTCCTGCCCTCTCACTTTACAAAGACCTCAAGCTCCAAAACATTTCCATGAGTCATTGACTAATGTCTGAAATCTTACTTTCCAAGATTTTAATAATATAATGAGAGTAGCTGCCATTTGTTGAACAGCTTTTATGTGCCAAGCACAGTGCTAAGTGTTACATGTGTTCTCTTCTTACAATCACTACTTTATAAGGGAGTATTATTATTATTCTGGTTTTACAGTTCAGGAAGCTGAGAATCAGAGGGGGTTTATACAAGCTATTGCAAGTCACATTGTTAGCAGGAAGGAAGGACTAGGATCAGGCTTTTGCTTGTTCCATTGTTGCTGAGTGGGGTTTATTAACGTTCTAACTGAGAGAACTTGACAGCTGCTTAGAATCTGCCCCTGGGATGAGTATGGGTCTAAGCCTTCATCAGCCCTATATTTCTTAGTAGGAATGAAGATCCAGAAATCATGTTTCAATGGAGCAGAAGTTTGAGAGTATCAAATCTGTGTCTACCAAGAAGAGGACCTAACGATGGAAGGGGATCCCAAAGACCAGTTGGCAGATGGGTTTTGTGAATGAAAAGACAAAGTGGCCTGTCAGCAGCAATCTGAGGAAGCAGGAGGGGATGGTCAGCACAGGCTGTTTTATGACTTCTGAGGCTGTGGGACAGGCAACCTTATCATAGCCTCAGCCCTGCAAAGCACACAGTGCCCAGGCAGCTATGAGACTACGTCTGTGGGAAAATCCATATTTCTATGGACTGAGTCAGGCTAAATTAAACATGAGGGTAATTTGACACATCTGAATTTCATCACCATTATATCACTCTGTAGACCTTGTAAATTTTCATATGACATTTTTGTTAGGTTGGAGTAAGCTGTCTGCATCTTAGGTGTGTTACTTTAAAACTACATTAACAGACTAATAAAATGAGGTGTTGGCCAGCTAATCACATGTAGTCATCTCCTTAGAAGGATCCAGGCAGCAAAATGAACCAGAGTTATGAGTAAGTGGCCTGAGGTGGACCTGAGGGCACAGACCCTGACCATACCCTTTCTCTTGGAGACAATACCAAGATGGCCAGAGTTCTGTACATGCCACCAGGCATCCCTCTCCCGTGGGAGACTGTGATCTGCAAACCCCAGAATTTGTATAACCTGGAATCCTGGGACCTTGGAAATATGATCTATGACCTTCCCTGCTCACTTCGTCTCCCTTAAGAACTGGACATCAATATCATTACTTTGAGATGGCACAAGGGGCTTACCTGAATGGAAGTGAACACCCACCCATCACCTGGCATTGCTAAGCACTGTTACATGTGGTGTTACTGTCATGACTTTCTAAAACTGAAGAACAAGATCAGTGTTTGATGATGGGTCAGAGCATTTGGAATCAAGACTGTCCTGGAATTAGCTGTGTTTGTCATAATGTCATGTTTCTCGTGTGGTACCAGCTCTATATGGGTCACTATGTCTAAACAGGACTCTGCCTCTGCCAGGCTACATGAAAGGTTTGATTTTGTCCCTTATCTGCTTTCCATTTCATAGCTTCCTCAATTGACTCCCCACCCCAGGATGAGCCATCCGAGAGATTTTCCTCTGGAGCTGTCTACTTGTTCTTCCCTGGCCCTTCCCTTCCCTCTATACTGGCCTCCATTCCTGACCTGAGCCAACCTGAGCTTTGGCTTCTCTTTCCTGGACCTGCTTCTCCCATACTCACTTTCTTTCCTGATTCCTCTCTTCCATCAGAGCCTGGACCCCTGAGCCCTACAGCTTGGGTCTCTATCCTATCACAGGTTAAAATCCACAGCTGTCTCTAACCTACAAGAAGCCTATGCTGGGTGCATATATGCTTGAGAGGAAGCCCTTCTCCATTTTAGGGCCAGCTCATCTGGAGGGATGGTGTACTCCGGAAACTCACAAGGCAGCCCATGGCAGGTCTCCTCCGGAAAGCATTCCCTGAAATGCTAGATCCTGCTGCTCTCTTCTCCTAACCTTCTGTCATAGGCTGTGTCTGTGCTATCCTTGTCAGTTATTTGCTGAATTACTCATTTGACAAAGACTTACAGAGCTCCTACTATGTGATGAATGGATCCCTTGATGAACATAGCAAAGTTCCTGCCCTCATTCTTATGTTCTTGTGGAGGAGACAGATAGTAAAATAAGGAAACAAATCATAAAATTAAGTATTAAAAAATAAGTAAGGCAGGGTGGGAGAAGAGAATGGCAGGGCTTGGTGGAGGTAGGATAGATATTTTAGATTAGGATGATCAAGAGGTGATAGCAGAGCTAAATGTTGATCAGAAGCTAACCATGTGAAGATCTGCGGGTAAGAGTGTCCCAAATACAGCCAACAGCGAGTACAAAGGCCTCAAGACAGTAACAAGGTTGGCATGTTGAAGACATTGCAAAAAGGTCAGTATGGTCACCCCACAACCACAAGGGGAGGAGTGATTAAGATGCTGGAGATGGTCAGGGTCCAGATCCTATAACACAGGTTTCCTCCACCCCAGAACTATCAACATTTTGAGTCAGGTGATTTTTTTGTTGCAGGTGCTTGTCCTGTGCATGTTGTTTTGCTGCACCCCTGGCCTCTACCCACTGGCTGCCAGTAACTCCCCTCAAGCCTCCACCATCCTCTTTATGACCACCAGAAATGAGGTGGTCACAGATATTGCCAAATATCCCCTAGGAGAAAAATCACCCCCATTTAAGAACCACTGAACAAAAGCCATGGCAAGATAATTTTATTCTACATATAATGGAAATCCATGGGAGGCTCAGAGCTGGGAAATACCATTGCAATTTGCATTTTTAAAGGGCACTCTGGCTGCTATTGGCCTAAAAGAAAAACGACAGCAGAGGCAGGAGATGCAGGAAGAGGTCTAGGTGAGAGGCGACCCTGGCCCAGATTAAGGAGGCAGCAGTGGGACTGTAAGAAGTGGTTGGATTCTGACTACATTTTGAAGGTGAAGCCAACAAACTTGCTGGTGAATTGGATATAAAAACTGAGAGGGAAGGCAGAATCAAGGATGGTTTCTAGATTATTCTGTGGGAATAATTATGTCACTATCTAAAGCAAAGATGACTAGGAGAAAAGTAGTTTGGGGATAAAAAGAAATTCTAAATTTGAGATGTCCTGTGGACATGTGAGTAGAATATAAGAGTCTGGGGCCCAGGGGAGAGGTCCAGACTTGAAATGAACATCCGGAAGTCATAGACTGTAGCTCATGCCTGGGGAGGATGAGATCATCCAGGAAGAGGGCGATCTAGAAAGGAAAGCTAAGCTCCAGGGCACTCCATATTTAGAGGTCCAGAGAATAAGGACAAGCCAGCAAAGAGACCAGGGAGGAGGACTAATGAGGGAGAAGGGACATTAGGAGAAGAGACAGGGACATGTGGATCCCCGAGGCGTCCTGGCACTGTTGTTACATCTGCCTTAGACTGAGTAGTTGGGGAGCTCCCCAGGCACTCGTTTGTGTTCAATGGTGGCGGCAATGGTACTATATCCAAGTTTTAGACAACCAAATGATTGAGCAAAAGCCACCTTGGTTAATCTTTAGGAAATAAGTGCTACTGATCCCACTTTACAGCTGAACAAACTGAAAATCAGAGCACTATAGCAACTTGCTTTCCATCACATGCATTTTAAGCACAGCTCCTGGGACTGGAACCCTGGAAAGCCTGTTTCCACATTCATGCTTTTTCTGTGGTGCTCTTGGCCTCTGCCTCACAAGGTTCTGCTCAATGCCTGGCACAGGCCTCCATTCTGACCATGGCAGGAATACCTCATCTCTGCCCAGGTTTATGTGAGTGCATCTACATTTGCTACTGCGTTTGGAATGGACCAGCAGGAGCCAGAACTGCTCAATACCAGAGCAAGTCAAGATCCCTCATGCAACTAAGACCAGAGCCAGCACTAGCACCTGAAGTTTCACGCTCCTGGTCCAGGTTTTCCCATCTTACCTTCTGTGTCTACAACCAAGTTGTTTCCCCATCCATCAACCATATCCAATGCAACAGCTCTAACAGATATGCAGGGGAAGTAGCATTATTCTCATTTTCCAGATTAAGAAACAGAGGCTCAGAGAGGTTCTGTAATTTGCCTAAATTATACCACTAGTAAGATTCTGAATCAGGAATAAATTCCTTATCTCTTAAATCTAGGTATTAGTGAATTGAAATAATCTACCCCTGACTTAGCCATTTGTTTTTATTTCTTACATAATAACTTTCCCAAACCACAAAAGAAAGAAGATACAAACAGATTTTTCTAGACACCAGTATTGCCGGTCAGAATTCTGTAATAGGTTCATAGTCATTTAAGAAGTCAAAATGACTGGAAGATGAACGTTTTGTGCACTGTGTCAACTTAAAATTATTATTTTTTGGCTTAATCATAAAGATGCTTTAAAAAGAACCTTTGAAACATATTTGTGTTGCTTTATTAAGCTCTCTGCTTTCTGACATCTCCTGCTCTTTTTTGGAAAAGTTCAAAAACAACAGCACTTGAAAACCCCACCCCCAAAATATTTTCTTTCATTTCCAAGACACAGAGATGCTGACACATGGGCATGAAATCTGAAGTCAGGCTTTGGAGTCTGACCTCTTCAAAATAGAAAATGAAAACATTTCTAGTGTTCACACTTTCCCCGTGAAAACACAAACACAACACTCTTGAACGCAGGTGAAAAAAAAGGTAATTCATTTCATGAGTAAGAAACATTCTTAGTGGTGTGTCATTTCAGGGGCAATTGATTCCATTTGTCATTTCAAGTTTCAGAAAGGGTGGAAATACACTCCCTGCCTCCGCCTTTTGAGCACAATAAAAGTCAGTCCGCATTTGCTTTTTCCTTTAAAAACAGGTGCAACAGCAATGAATTTAAACATCTCTCTGCTGGCTTGTTTGCAGTCCACTCCAGCTCCCTGGTGCTTGGCTCAATATCATCCACCTGCCTGGGAGGTGGGGGCAGGGCATGATGTGACAAATGTCTCTCTTCTGCTATAAATGTTATTTAAAAGGTGCAACTGGCTTGGTGACATTAATTTTACAGGCAATAGTGGAATGAGCGGTGGAGAGAAGAGGATACACTTAAAGAGATGAAAATTATCTCTAGAAGCAGGTCTCTTTTCTTGCCTTCTGTCCCACTATCTTGCAAACCTCAAATAGAGATATCTTAGCCACCTAAAAAGCAGCATTAAATCTTTAGTCTGGACAGGAATTCAGCATTTGAGAGGAGATGTCACTAATAATCCTCTATGAGTACTAGTGGTGAAAATGGGGCCCAGTGGGAGGGCATTTTACTAGGAGAGAGTTGGAATGAGCCCTGGGGGAACAAGGGTGAATACAGAATGGGGGCAGGCTAAGCCTACGTGAGAACTAAGAGGTAGGCAGTTTGTCATCACTGATCTGTTCTCAGAGGCTGCATTAGCCAGGCTCTCAAGAAAATTGGGACATGTCACCTTTGTGGCCCTAAGGTAGAATCTTGGTGCGGGTCACTCTTTCACGTGCCCTCCACTGGGAACCAAAGGTCCGAGGTCAGTGACAGATTGCTCACTGGGTTGAGGGCTGGAGTTAGGATCAGGGTTTACCTGAACGTGTCAGCTCCAACATTCACATTAAGAGCCTTTAAACTGTTTATACCAGGGGAGAAATGTAAACCTTCTGCATTGTGGCAGCCTGGAGCCTCGCTCAGGAGAAAATGTTACACTCTCTGCTCTGGGCAGAAACTTCTTTAGAATTTTGACAATATCAACATTTTAATGGCATCTTAGCCCCGTTGTTCTTATAAAAATATACTGAAGGGGAAGGATATGATTTTGTGGGAACAGAAGCTCCTTCCAAAGTCACTGAACCCACACTAGGACCAAAGCGTTTATTCCAGTGGCAAGGCCAGGAAAGGCCATGTCAGTGCCCAGTGACAGGGAGGAGGATGTCCTGTGCCCCTTGGACAATTACTATTATGGTCATGCTTGGGGAAAAGAATCACAGAAAGATGGCTTTGCAAGCATGAAATGGGAGAAAGACAGTGCAGAATGTGGGGCCAAAGACAAGATATGATTATTGTTGCTTCTTTGCTGTGTTTGCTAGAGAAAAAGCAAACCTTAGGTATAAAAACATTGTCAGTAGTTCTGATGAGGTTGAGTAGTTACAAAGAAGATAAGAAAGAGGGAGGAGGAAGAGATAGAAAAGGAAAAGAAGAGGAGA
>NC_045434.1:105820403-105821083 GCF_002776525.5 Piliocolobus tephrosceles | reverse complement strand
GTAGAAAGAGGAAGAGGGGAAGGGAAAAGAAGAGGAGGAGGAAGAGGAAGAGAAGGAGAGGAAGAAGAGAAAGAGGAGGAACAGGCAAAGGGAAGGCAGATAATGACAGCAGTTCTCACTTACTGAGGGTGTCCTTGGTGGCAGTCACAGAACCTGGTACTTCATACATCTTTGTCACTTAATGTACACAACAGCTGTACAAGAATTACAGCTGAGGACACCTTACAGATGAGGACACTGATGCTTAGAGAAAGAAAGTTACCCAAGATCACACAACTGCAAATCACAGACTTGGGACTTAACCCCAAGCTTGCCTGGCTTCAGAAGCATCCACTGTTTGGAATAATGCTGTTGTCTATGCCAGTGGCTTTCACACTTTTTTTGACTATGACTTATAGTAAAAAAATACATTTTCTATTATGAGCCAGTTTGCATATATATGTATATGTACATATATACAGTATAACTAAAACAAAAGTGTCATAAACATTTTCCCTTGCTATATGCAATGCATATTAATTTTTGAAAATGTTACTCTATTCTCTCTCATTTTTTTTCCCTAATGAGAGTTCACACTAAGTTGATTGCGTAACCTGATGATGGGTCTCAACCTGTATTTTGTTTTCTTTCCTCCCTTCCTTCCTTCCTTCCTTCCTTCCTTCCTTCCTTCCTTCCTTCCT
>NC_045434.1:105624963-105820393 GCF_002776525.5 Piliocolobus tephrosceles | reverse complement strand
TCCTTCCTTCCTTCCTTCCTTCCTTCCTTCCTTCCTTCCTTCCTTCCCCCTCCACTCCCCTCCCCTCCCCTCCGTCTCTCTCTCTCTCTCTCTTTCTCTCTTTCTTTCTCTCTTTCTTTCTTTCTTGACACAGGGTCTCACTTATGTTGCCCAGGCTACAGTGCACTTGTATGATCATGGCTCACTGCAGTCTCAACCTTCTGGGCTCAAGTGATTCTCCCACCTGAACCCATCTTGTAGCTAGGACTACAAGTGTATGTCACCACGCCTGGCTAATTTTTTTATTTTTATTTTTGTAGACATGGGGTCTCACTATGTTGCTCAGGATGACCTTAAACTCCTGGCCTTAAGTGATCTTCCCGCCTCAGACCCCCAAGTGCTGGGCATGGGCCACACACCCGGCCTTCAACTTGTGAAAACATTTTCTTTTCTCTGCTCTATGGCAGTTGATTAGAAGTGTCCTTGAGCTCCTGCTTGATCTTGGTGGATGCCGGGCAGCCTCTCGCTCCTGAGGCATGCAGCTAATTGTATACTCTGGACCATCCCTCTGGCAAGAGGACATCATTAATAAAATATTTCAGAAATTACAAATATCTGACAAAGCCATTTGCTTGGAAAAGAGTCAATCCAGGAAACCATCCAGAATATATAATCACTGATCTCAGGCACTGACTGCTAATATTTTAGGCAATTGATGTATGCTTTAGCAAAAGAAACTATTTTCTCTGATTTCAGAACCTAAAGAACTCATCTGTTCTGAAAGGCTACACACAGTTGCCATCTAACAATAAATGGTAAAAGAAAAGAAACATGCAAGGTGTTGTGGGGACTCTATCCATCCACCCTCCAAAGTAGTGCTGTCTTTCTCAATTTGGGGTGAATACAACCAGGATCTGAAATTAGATTGCTTTTCAGAGGAGCATGTACATCTCCACCCTGGTTTAGGATTTCAGGAATGATTTTGTTTCAGCAGCTAGGGGCAGTGGCAGGGTTGGCTGAATCACATTTAGGTCACGGAAAGTGAAGTCTGATCAGGTGGCTCAGCTCGAGTCAGCCCTGATGGGCTGTGGACGTGGTGACTTCACTCCAAGCAATGTGCACGCTAATTGAGAAAACATGTTCTTGTGATGGCCTCATGCAAAAATCCAGATTTACGAATTTTTTTTTTAATTCCTAAGAATTCCTTAAATATTTGCCGTGCGTGTCTATACAGCCTCCTGGAGCACTTCTCCTCCTTACTGAGTAGGGTTGTGTTTTTCTGCTGTGGCCCAGGTCAGGGTTTTAAAGGTTGGGATTCTGACAAAGGGCAACTGGGCAAGCAGCCACAGGCCTCAGGGAGAAGCAAGAAGAGGGCAGGAGAGGAGAAAAATAACCCAGACCTCCTGTGCTTTTCCTGGGGCAGAAAAAGCAATTCAAAATCCTTGAAAAGCAATTGTCTGCAATGCTCAATGAGGGGGTCCCCATCGGGAAGGGGGCCTCAGCTTACTGGATATTGGCTACATTCCGGACTCAGCAGTAAGAACTTTCCAGCACTCTTTCCTTTCCCTTTACAATTGCCCTCAAAAATGAGTCGGCATCATGATTCCCTTTTACAGATGAAGAAACTGAGGCTTATAGGGGTTAAGTTATGTGCTCATAGAGCTAATGAGAAGTGAACTTGGACCTAAATCCGGTTCTATCTGACTATGTGCCAGGACTCCTGTAAAATCCTACCTACCTGTGGGACAACCCCTCACTCCCCTCCGAGAAGCCTCCCTGAAAAAGCCTTCTTGACATCCAGACCCCTTCCCTCTTGGAGGTCATATAGTCATGGAATTAGTACTAATCCTACTTCCAGTTTTGATACTGCTTCCAATTGCTTCATGTGTTAATTTAGACAAGAAGATAAAAAAGCCTGCAGACAAGTTTTGTTTGGTCTGTACTGATGTGTGGAAAGTGAAGAAATTTCAAAGTTTTGGCTTTTCAATCTCAAAGTTTTGGCTTTTCTTAAAAAGTTCTTGAAGAGATCTGGCAATATTGGACCTACAATCCTTTAGAGCAATGGTTGGCCTGTCCCTTAACAATGAGGCATAGCCTCTCTGGTTTTTCACAGCCACAGCGATCTCTGGCCTCAGCTCATTTATATTCTCTGATGAGCCACTAAGCCTTTTAGTTATGACTCCTGAGCAAGCTCCTTGGGGCAGGATCATGATTTATATTTATTTTGAGTCCCCACAGTGCCCAGTGTCCCAGATAGCATATTAATAAGAACGTTAATTGAGAGAAGGAAATCTACCCAGTACCCTGATATATGGTGGGCCCCCTCCCCTGTGGGGCAAGGACTATCTTCCCGTTTAACCACAGGTTCTATGTAATTCAGCAACAGCTGCTTAACCCTTGGCTCTTGGTCTGGGAGAGCACAAATGCCCCACTGCCATAGCAAAATTCACTTTCTCTTTCTTTTCTTGTAAACTTGAAGACTACCTAAGACACTTAAAATCGTAAAGACACAGAGGAGTTGTTATGTGGAGTAAGGAAGCAAAACACTCTTAAAGCTGCCAGCAAAAATGGTCATTCTCAAGAAATGCCTTATTTAGAGCGTATTGCATAACATTTCTGAAATAAAAGTCTGAGGAGAAGTTTGCCTCTGGAAGAAAATTACAGAAGAACCTCCGTTGAGTCTTCTCTTACCCAGCCATTATGAGGTGAAGATAATTCGCAAGATGAAATGTTTGGTTAAAATTCTATCAAAATGAGAATGTTAATTACAGAAGGTCAAAATATCAGTGAGTAAATTCTTAGACAAGTCTTCAATGCAACCAAAAAGATTTCTCCTCCCAATGCAGAAAAGCTTTATATGCACAGATACATAAAAAAATACAAAAAAGATGTTATCCTACCTGAAAAAAAAAAAAAAAACAACCATGCAGTGGGGGCTCCCCTCAGATCAGCCCTTCCAAGGGAGAAGGTGAGGGGAGGAAGCTCATGTTCATTGGTCGAACTTCTTTTTCTGAAAGTGTTCTCCATAATCCAAAGGGAGCCTGTCCTGCTTGGCATCACCCATACACAACGGGGGTTCAACACAGTTATCCATAGTGATGAGGCAGTACCTCAATCTGTTGACCTCTCAGCCAGGTCTGCTCAGATCCAAAAATGGGATGGCATTTCACTAGACTGAGTAAGTGAGACATGCAAGTCACTCTATTACTAATGAGGGTGTAATCCATCTCTACTGATGAAGAACTGAAGACAGGACAGTCTCTTCCACCCCCTAACGTGGGCAAGGGCTGAGCTCTTCAGACCATCCTCTCTGGGCTCACTTAGCAACCACACACAGAGGGGAGGTGACCTGTACCACCAACTCTGACTACTGAAGGAACAGCCAAAGGAGATGGGAAAATCAGCCCATCTGTACTGATAGCAAATACTTCGTGGTTATTGGGAAACTATTTCTGTAGCAGTGGATTGAAACTGACCAATGTGGAAGGGCTTCTGTGTGACACTTGGGCGGTTCATTCCCACTGACTTCATAGCCAGCTTCTTTCATTTGCAGGGCTCTCCACCTGCAGAAGCCACCACAGGCGGTGCCAAAAGTGCCAAAACATCTCAATCTGCTTAGCCTAGTGGTGGATTTTCAGGGAAATCCTGACTGTCTGACTCTGACTAATAGTACTACTAATTAAAAAAAAAAAAAAAAAAAAAAGACTTCCCGCACGTGAATGCGTTGGCTACAGTCTTAGGCAATTCAAAAGCATTGTTGCCAGTTCCACCTGACAGATTTCATCATCAGATCAACCTCATTTGGGGAGGGAGCTCCTTAAGACTCTCTCTTTCTCTCTTTCCCTTCCTCCCTCCCTCCCTTCCTCCCTCCCTCTCTCTCTTTCTTTTTCTGTTTCTTTCTTTTATTTTGTTCATTTGAAATCAGCACCAAGCTCTGCAGTTCATTTTCACTCCTACTTGTAATGAGTTGGACATGAGTAGAAAGCATGTGTTCCTATAATACTCTCCTGTCCTCTGAAGACTTTATTCGTTTTAACTCTATGTACTATAAATAAACTAATAGTTCTATTTTCTGTCCCCCAATGAGACCTTGAGGCAGAGGTGAGAATAACGAGCTATTCTACTTGAGAATAAACCCAGTGCTACAAGCACCATCCATCGAGTGTAGTGTTGCTAGCCTTTTTTTCAATGAATTGTCACATTATCAATTCTCATTTATTTTCGCAGCTTGGGCACAGTTGTATTAATTTGATGTCAACATGCGCTCATGTTGTATTAAGTGTGGTCAGTGCTGGGGGCTTCTGCTTCAGGGAAGGAACCTCCTGGTGCCAGAGTGTGATCCACTTAGCAAAGGAGGGAAGGATTTCCTCCCAGTGCTACAGACTCCACAGGCAGGCAGTCTGCCTGTGTTTTTAATAACATACGGCAGAGAAGGAAGCTGCCATGCTCTAATAGCACCTGTCCCTTCACCTTACTCTTTCTGGTTTTCTTTTCCCATGGGTCATTTGTAGTCCACTTCACTCACAAAAGGCAAAGGATAACACCTGCTGGGACTACAGCACTGAGGATCCTGCCGATGGTGGCCTAGAGTCTGATTTGTTGGCTCCTGGAGGATGAAGCCCAAGGATTGACTTCTGAAGCCCCAATTTGATGATTAACCACAGAAACCCCAACAATAGGGCCCTTGTTGGTAATTTCCAAAAGACTTCTCAACCGGGAGCAACATTACCTTTGAATACACTTAGCCCTCTATGAGGGGCATTTGGGGTTGTCACTATGACTTCTGACATTTAGGAGGTGAGGCAGGGATACTAAACTATCTGCACTGTGCAGATTGGTCACACTTAACCAAGAATTGTCCCAAAATGCTGACAGCTCCATTCAGAAACAATATTAATCCAATATACTTGCCTAGTGAGTTGGGAAAGTGAGACCTGAGAAGTTTAGCGACTTGCTCAAGGTCACAAAGCTACTTCCCTTCCCTTCTCCCAAGTGAGGAAACTATAACAGGAAGTTTACCCGAAATATAGGAGAAGAAAATCAAGGGATCATCCTAACATTTTAATCTGATTCCTACTGTGTCATAGTCTGAGGCCTCAAAAGCATGTAAAGTAGCCCAGAGAGGAGCAATGAAAACATCACCAACCACCAGAAAGTCTTCTCCATTGCATGCTTTCATTCTTCTGGTCTTCGCTAAACTTTGTGGCTGAAGTTTTATTCTCCTTGGCTCAAATAGTGACATTTTCATGCTTCTGCACACCCTAATAAAAGACCGAGGACCCCAAAGCCTCAGTTTCTCCATTCACATATCAGCCTCAGGATCATCCTGGTCTGACTGCTATTTGGAGTTAGGATCTTAACTGTTTCCCCACTGTTATCAAGCAAGGTCTCATGGGAGTGGATTGGGGAAGGGTCTTTCATCCTCATTTATTTACCCGACGCCAGTGGACACTGTTTGCTCAAAATGGTCCACCACAGAATTGATTTCTTGGAACTGGCTGAGCCTGAGAGCTGATGGTTTGTGAGATCAGAGTTGCTAGTCAAAGAAACACACAGGAACTCTTTCTGTGTCACAGAAAGGTGTTTTCTGGGAGCATGGGTTGTTTGCACACAGATATCCAGAGATTTTACGCAACACCTCAGCAAACCTTCCATTGCTTCCTGAGAGCAGAGAATTTGCTGCCAGTAAAGGTCTCTAAGGCTTGCTCCAGACTATGAAGTTTGTGAAAGTTCTTACTGGGAAAAGGTAAATGGCTTGGTCTCTGGTCCCGGGTCTGGCACTGACATCTGCTTGGGGATCTGGGCCTTGGCCCTGCTCCATGCCCGGTAGAGAAGAACAGTGGCTGAATCTCTGTGTAGTTTCCCTGCTGCTCTGACGCAGGGTGCTGCAGTAAAGCACTCTATGAATGAGCAGCAGGAGTGCTCAGCACTCTTTAAAAAGTCAAGTTGTGTGATTTTCTTCATCAGTTTAATCTCAGTAATGATGAGAAACTTCCCTCGGGCTCCAGCCCTGCCCTGCCCTGCCCTACCCTACTCTCCCTGCTGATGTCGGCAGCCAGGGCCCCCTTCTTGTCCAAGGCACAGATTTCTCCCTGAAAGAGAATGAGAGTGTGAAGCCTCATCCCTTGTTCCCGCTGGCCCTTGGGGCAGGGGAGTTGTGGGGTGGGCAATAGGAGAAGGCAAGAACCCTATTCCTTGGCAAGGGTTAAAAGTAGGGAAAGAGCCACCAACACTGGGATGACTGCCCTGAGTGGGCCCAGTTCATTTCTCTGATGGGCCTGGGCTGCTGTTGGAAATGCAGTGGTGCCAGCAGCTGGTTCTAAAATCCTCTGAGGTGCTCCTATACTTCTGTCAAATTAGTGTTCTCATGCCCCAGTGATCTTGGCTTCCCATTTTTGGTGCTTCTTTTTTCCCTTTACCTGCATGAAGATGTTGGGGAAAGAGTGGGGTAGGAGTTTGGCAACATGTGGCATTAACCCTATCCCCCTTCAACAAGAGGAATGTTCACTTCTGTGTGAGTCAATTACAGCTAGGCCAGTCTCAGCCCCCAGACCCGCCCGTCTCCTCTGACCCTCTGGGAACATTGTCCATCATGAATTAACATTTGGGTTGCTCAGGTTGACATATGACTTATTCAACAAAAGAGACCCATCAGGTTTGATATAGCCTTTCTTCTGTGACTCTGCAGAGGGAGAAAGTTTCAGACATTCAGGAGGAAACTGTAAACACAGGTAAGAAGGGCTGGCAGGGGCCAATGGCTGCTGCCCTTCTGCACTGCCTAGAGAAGGGGAAAGATTCCCCTCCGGTAGACTTAACTGACAGCTTCAAGAGTTTGAAGACCCTGGAGAGAAGTTACCGATGGGGCCTCCACTGTCATTTCTGCATTTGCAGAGTGCAGCTGGCTGTGCATGGGTTGGGGAGGAGGGGACTGGCACTGGTAGTGGGTGTGCCCAGAGGATGGAGCCAGGACAATTAATCAAGTGCCTTTTCTACAGGATTTCCATTGGCCTTGGATGACAGATGGGGCAGAGGCACCCAGGAGAGCACTATTTTGGTTTCCAGCTGGGAACGTGCACTAAGTTTTCCTTAATACCCACAGCACCCAAAAGGCTTTGCTGTAATACACTTTAATGCATGAAACACTCATAAATTATCCTTCGAACTGTTACAACTTCCAACCTAGAACAACTTGGAAAAACCAGCCTAGCAAGCAGGCTCTTTTTTAATCTCTCAAATCACAACAGAAGAAAAAGTTCAAGCACGAAACACCTTCCTTAAGAATCTCGGAGTGTTTTTTTTTTTTTTTTTTTTTTTTAGAAGGAGGTCTGTAATTAGAGGGAGCTAAGCTGCTTGTTTCTGCTGGCTCAAAGTTGCAGCTCCCTGACCCCTGAGTCCTCTCTTCCTCCCCTAGATCCTCCTCGCCTGAACCCAAGGCGCTGCCCGCCCCAACCTTCCACGCCCGCTTCTCCCACACCTGGCAGCAGACAGCTGGAGATGAAGCGTGTGACCCAAGTGGCACGGCTGAACCTTGGCGACCTCGACCTGAGGTTGTCCAACGCGGCTCCGTGGAGGGCCCCGGTACGCCGGACGGACCCCAGCATTGGCTCGCAGACTTCCTGGGTTAACCCCCGGGGCCCTCATTCATGACACTCAGCCCTTCCGAGACGCGCGGAGGGAACTGCCCTAGGTCTAGCGTGCCCCGTTCCGCTCGTCCCCCTACCTGGGAGCAGCGCAGCACTTTCCTGACTCGGCGCTCACCTCATCCAGCGCGCTCTGCGCTCCCCCTGCGGTGCTGGCCGCCACTCCTCCCGCCCCGGCGCGCCAGCTGCCGGCGCATCCCTCTCCGTGCCCATTCGCTCTCCCTCACTTGCGCGTTATCCACTTCTAGCCCTCGAGCTAGACTCTGGCATGGCCGTGGGCTTCTGCAGGCGCCAAGGCTGCTCCCTGGACCGCCGGCCATCCCGGGACTAGGAACTCCACGACGAGAACGAACGCTGTTCCCGCGGTCCGACTCGTCCTCCCGCGAGGGTCCTGCGCCCCCACACCCACTCGGGACATTTCTCAGGGCTGCTCTGGGGCCCGCGGGAGCCTCGGGGGTAACCAGAGAGCTCGCCAGACCGGTATCCTTGCACACTCTCCCGCGAAGCCCAGCCACCCCGGCCCGCGCCCGCGCTGCGCCCCTCTCGGGATCGGCTCAGGGCAGTCTGACTCACCGCTGCGCTCCCCTCCGGCTCCCAGCGCTCTCTGCTGTGCCGGAGCGCCGAGCTGCTCTCACACAGGCTTCTTGAATTCTTAGCCCCTCCTCCCGTACTCCTGAGTCACACGCTCCAAATCCTGGCCCCCATCCCTCCCCTCCCCACCACCAGCCCCGCACCTGCTGTGGCTGGGCGGTGGTGCCCGCCTGGAGGGGGTCCTGGGGACTAGAGACGGATCGCTCCTTGGAGGGCTGGCCAGACCCAGCCAGAGAAGGACTTTAAACTTCCAGAGGTCAAAGGGAAACCCACTGGGGTCTGAGGGGCCGCGCGTGCAAAGCCGGGAGGGGGATTTTCTAGGGCACCGGCGGGGGTCGTTGGGCCGACTGGTTGGGGCTTAGCGGAGTTGCTCGCAGCTTCCCTCACCTCTCCGCCCTGCCCCCGCGCGTTGCCCTTCGCCAGTGCTTCCCTGGTCTGCCCGGCGTCGCCCTCGGTGCCCCAGGCATTGGCTGCTCCCCGAGCCGTCTAAGGGAGCTTTTCTTCGTGGCGCCTTTCCTCACCCCAGGATAGGTGAGCACCCAGGGGGAGCTCTGCGAGGGGCAGGTGCCCAAGCTCCTCTGACAAGGGAAGACGGCTGCAGAACCAGTTAGAAGGCCCCCAGGCACTGGCGAGTCCAGCGTAGGGACAAGGGGCAGAGGACTTCAGGAGTCAGGAGCTAGACCAGACCAGGGACCTCAACTTAAGGCCCTGGGTTCCAGGAACTTCCCGGAGTCCCTGGCCCCTCTGAAACGGTAGGCTGATTTGCGCGACTGTGTGCAATGCTAATATTCTTTTCTGGGCTGAAGGTCTGCAGCTTTCATTAGTTTTGCAAGGGGCCTGTGACCCCTAGACTGACATAGCCAGCAAACCTTCTGCCTAGGCCCTCTCTCCACACTCCAGGCCCCACACAAATTCTTCCTGACCCTTCAAGATTTCTTGAGTTCCCTGGATTCAGCCTGACGGGGGAGCTTGCCTGATTTCCCCTGCCCCTCTGCCAGGGCTGTTCCCACCCCAGCATAAAATGAGCAAGGGAGAAATACCCCTGAAGTCAAATTTGTCACCAAATGTGCATCATTAATTGTAGCATTCCAGGGGATTCATAGCTCTTTGGAAATTTACAGCCCCACTCCCTCCTGTGTTGAGCTTGCCTGTGTCTTCACTTCTTCCTTTAGCAAGGGTGGGCTGAACTGCTACCCCGTGTGGATGCCACAGAGGATAAGTGGGTGTGGGGAGAGTAACAGGAAGGGAAGGTGAGGCACAGAATCTCTCTATTGCTGGTGACACTAGCCAGTGCAACTCAGCAGAAGGGCACCCTCTGGGGAGCTGGGATTTAGTGAAGCAGATGATTCCTGTCCTAAGTCCTGGGGTGGTCCTTTACTCCCAATGGATGGCACTTGAGCAAGATGAAGCCCTGACTAGGCATTTCCAACTCCCTTGGCTCAGATTACTCTTAAAGTCTTACTTCTTTCTATTTTCACGTTTGCTCCCATAAGAAAGTTCATTCCATTTGCACATGCTCTGAGAAGGACGAAGAAGGCAAAAAGCCCTAGAATTGGAAGTCGGCCTTAGCTTTGGTGTGACCTCGTTGTTTCCCAGCCTTAGGCTTGTCCACTTCTAACTTGTTCAGATACAGGCTGGTATATGAACATACTTTGGAAGTGAGGGCAAGAGGCCAGGGAACACCGTGAATGGTCCTTTCTACAAAAGTAGTATCATAGTCAGGGTGATCCATTAGGAAATTTATCATCGTCAATTAAACAAAAGAATTTCCAGACAACAGGATGAATTCATCCATCAATCATGTCATGTATAAACTTGCTTGGAAAGCACTAGCCCCAAGCCTTACATAATAGCTGCCTGAGAATTTGAGTATGAAATTAAACTTTTAGAATAACAGAGAATTTGATTGTTGAATGCAGAGCTTTTGTATGTGTTCTTGTGGCATCATTCAGAAGGACAAAAGGATTTGGGGCACTTGTGGTTCTTTTTCATGTGGTATGTAAGGGGGAAATTTTTAAGTGATATAAGCAGAGTATAAGTTTGCTTATATGCTCCATCCTCATCCCCTAAATTGTTGGTCATATTCTTATTGCACACGTTGGTTTAATAAGAGCTCCTTTCTGCCCCTAACTACCTCTGTTTCTGTCACTGGACTTCAAGGATCTTGAGTAAATAAGAACATGTAAACAACAAACACAAAAAAACTCCAAAGATTATTGACTGAGAGCCTACCATATGCCAGGCACTGTGTGCTGGCAGAGGTACCTGCTCTCAGAGAGCTTATGTTCTAGTGGGGGCTTGATTATTAGTCCCTGGCCATGTTTATCACAGTTTCCCTAGGTCCTAGCATAGGACCTGGCCTGTAGTAGGTGCTCAGTTGATACTTGTTGAATCCAACAACAGTCAGAGTCATTTGTGACTGTCAGACAACCCACCAACCGTGGATTGGTTTCCAGCAGGTTCCAGATCAGCCTGCCTTTGGCACAGAGACCACAGCCAGGTGCCTTTTCCCCTGCCTCTTCCACTTTCAAGAAGGTTCCAGCAGAAATGTCCTTCTCTTGGGTCATTGAGAGAAGGACTTCTAGGCCTGGACCAGCTACATTCACAGGAATGAAAAACAGCTGAGAGGGCAGCGGCCAGAGGAATGGTGCAGACAAGCAGAGGATAAGAATGTTTTTCTGTACTAGATTTTCTCGAAAGAGCTTTGAAACCAGGGTATCAAAATAACCAGCAGCTGATGCATTTGCTGACTTGGAGGAGAGATTGTGGCGTGTACAGTAATTGTTGTTATTTCTGAAGATCTAGAAGCCTGCAGCCATTGAGTGCCTCATCAACAGCAACAGTCAGCTAGCACAAACCCCTGGCCTCTCCCTTGCTTCATTCCAGGAGGCCAGGACAAAGTGCATGTGCTATTTAAAACACCAGCAGGCTCAGCAGAGATCTGCCAGCAAGGATGGAATCACTGGATCTGCTCGTTCTTCAAGTGAAACACAGAAATATTGTCCCAGTTGCTGGAGGAAGTGATAGCTTCCGTTTAAAGATTTTTTTTCCTCTTCCTTCTAATCAGAGTGAAGAAGAACTTCAGAAGAGGATATGTTTCATAATGCTTAGTGAGATGACATGGCCACAGAATCACAGAAATGATCAATCCAGCCACCTTATTTATGGATTAAGGAACAAGGGCTCAGGAAGGAAAAAGGCTCAGCCAAATACACGTGGCCAGTGTCAGGCTTTTTGACTTCTAAGCAAGACTTCTTTCTACTACACTCCCTGAAAGAGGCTGGGAGAAAAACTGACCAACTCAGGCTACAGTAAAAAGCTGGTAAAGGAGCTAAAGTAGGCCAGGGTGCAGAGAGGGCCAGTGGTGCCCCTTTCATCTCTGGGCCATCCCTGCCTACTCCTGTGGCCTGCTGCTGGCTTTTGCTGTTTCTCCTTGAGATCTCCAGTTCCTCCATCTCTACTAGTTCCCTCGCTTTTGCTTGTGAACATTCACTTGCCTTCTCTCTTAAAGAAACTGCTAGCCCAAACTCTGGATTTCTCAACTTCCATTCACTATCAAATTCCTCAGCAAACTGATCTATACCCATCATTTCCTTGCCCCCTCCCCCAAACTTTCTGCAACCTAGTTCCCATCTTCCTCCCCTTCCTTTCCTTTCTCCCTACTGAACTGATGATTTTTTTTTTCTTAAAGGTCATTAGTTGCAAGAAAACCACCATCACCAACGCAATCTCAGCAGCATTTATCTAGTGCTTGCCTTATTTCAGATACTGGGCAAGGCACTTTTCCTAGCCTTATTACTTGGTCCTGTTCATTTGTAGATAAAAAAGATGAAACTCTGAGAGGTAAGTCACTTCCCAGGTCTCATAGCTAGCCAAATGGCTGAGTAGAGAATTGAACCCAATCCCTTGCTGTTAAATGCCATGCCTCCTCTTCCTTTCAACCAAGCTCAGCTGGCTTTGACAGTCCTAGTCCGCTCTATTCATGACCTCCTTTGTCTACCACTTTCCTTTCAGAGCCCCTGTGACAGTACTATGCTGGCTTACTAGCCACCTCTGATTTCTTCATCTGCCGTCTGCACTCATGGGCCTCCCACAGCTCAGTCCTGGGGCTTTACGTTCTCCTCCACTCTTGTTCTTCCAGGTGTTTTTTCTCCTAATTTTATAATTCCAAGCATAGTTTCAACTCTGGCCTCTCCTTTAATCACCAACACTTGGAGTGTTATATGCAAAGCACTACCTAGGTTCTTGTTGCGGTGAACCTGCACAGGCCCTGGCAAGGACTGTGTTTCTGTCTTTCCTCTGACTCTCAGCCCCTCCATCCAAAGCCCTTGCTCTTAACTCAGCCAGGCAGGTGCCCCACAGATCCCCTTCTTGAAAGGTCAGGAAACCCATGTGGGCCCAGGACAGTTCAGCTTTTTGTCTGCTGCCCAGGAAAGTCACCAGTTTGGAACTGGCAAGATTTAGCCCATCTGTCCTCTTAGGTGGTGTGTCCTTAGGAGAAAGATTGACCCTCCTTGAGCCGTAATAATCATAATTACTTTTCATTATATGGAGTGAATATGTTAAACAGTTTTCAAGCACCTGCTATGTGCCAGCCCCATTCTCGGTGCTGGGGATTCAGCAAATGAACAAAACAGCCTATAAACACATAGAGTTTTATTTTTAATTTTTAAAAATGATTTCAACTTTATTTTAGATTCAGGGGGCACATGTGCAGGTTTGTTACAGGGGTATATTGCCTGATGCTGAGGTTTGGGATATGATTGATCTCATCACCTAGATAGTGAGCATAGTCCCAACAGTTAGTTTTTCAACCCTTGCCCCACTTCCTTCCTCCCTGCACTAGTAGTCCCCAGTAGACACATGAAATTTAAATTCTATTAATTTGCTTCACCTATTAAATAAATGTGCATTATTTAATGTACATTATATGCCAGGCCCATGAAAGTCAGTTGTGATTTTGGTGAGCTTGATCTGCACAGGACAGGTGAATGAGACAGATGCAGAGACAGGCAGTGCCAACCAAGTCAATGATCTCCTTAGGTACCTGCAAGGAGAGTCAGGTGAGCCCTCTGGGGACTGGGTCCTTTCCTCTACTCTCCCAATTCAAACAGCTGTGAGCCTCCACCTTTTCAGACTGGTCTGACTCCAGTCTCCACAAGAACTGGTCTCCACAAGAACCACTGGTGACCCTGTGGCTTTCACTGGTGCTTTCTTTAGAGTCCCCTGAGTCTCTCTTACTCCTCTTCCACTGCGGCAAACCCTCAGAGTCCCTCACGAGCCCATAGCCAAGGCAAGTGTGCCTCCATCTGGGTCTTCACTATATAGTCCTTCCTGGCCCTGGAGTTGGTACATTCCTATTGGGGCCACCCCAGAGATACCTCTGGGGCAGGATTCCCCAGTGATGAAGTTTGCCTGCATAGCATCACAGCTGCTCCTTCCTATCACGTGGTATCATGTTGACAAGTAAGGTTTTGTGGTGCTGAGGCAGGCAAGAACCCCATACTTTCATTTGTGATGCTCCTATGCAGGAGTCTGGGATAAATGGACTCCGCCACATCCTGGGTAGATCTCTGTCCCCTCAATGGTGACACTGAGCTCATCGTGTTTATTAAAATCCTATCCTGGGGCAGAATCTGTGTTAGGTACAAGGAAACAAAGATCAAGAAGAAATGATTACTGCTGTATAGGAACCTACTATCCAATGGGGCACCAGGCACATAAACTGATAAGAAATCTGTAAGAGAGGATCTAGAAGCTGGGGATATGGGAAATTCAAGCAACTTAGGGCTTTGCCTTTGTTGTTATCCCATTGCACTTTGCATAAATTCCATATTCTTTGAAGAGACTTACAAAGTTCTGTGTCATCTGGCTCCTCCAGCCCCCCTTCATCCTCCTTTCTTGCTACTTTCTTTTCTTTGCTCTAGCCTCTGCCATGGTGAATTTATTTCAGTTCATTTCACAAGCAGCACCAGCCCCACAGGTCCTACATGGTGTTTTCAGTGCTTCAAAAACTTTAGCTTTCCCCCATCTCCTTCCACCTGTCCATTTCCTCTTCCTTTGAAACTCAGCTCTGAGAATCTTCAATGACATTTCTAGTCAGGTGTTTTCCCTGATCCCCCAAGTTAAGACTAAGTGTCCTTTCTAGGTGCTTCTGCAGCCCTCCATATTGCACAAAACACATGCTCAATAAATCATTTAAAATGAGATATTACCTGAGTTAAGCTTTGAAGCATGAGTAGGAGCCAGGAGAAGAATGCTGGGAAGGGCATCATTTGAGACAGAGGGAACACTTTGAACTAAGGTGTGCAAGTGTGAGACAGCATGTTGCATGCAGGAAACTGCAGCTGATTCAGAACTGGTGGGGCATGATGTGGTAGGAGATACTGCTGGATCAGTCACTGGGAAGGTCGTGGAAGGCATGGATAATGAAGGGTGAAATCAAATGCAGAGAGACCACCTGGGGCCAGTAGTCATAGTCAGGGTGACAGCCATGGCAGCAGGCTGATTCATGCCCTGGGAGCTAAGCCTGCAGAGGAAACATTCAAACAAAACTTAGGGTATAAATTCATCAGGGAGTGGGGAATGGCTGGATGCAGGGGTAGGGTGAGGAAAGGGTCTCCTGGGTGCCCTCTGGAATCCTGATTTGCCTGAACAGATAAATGATGATGCTGGCTATGGAGATAGAGCATCCAGAGGTGGGGCCTATGTGGTGGCCTGGGAAGCAGGGGTCTTCAATTTAAGATTTTGCTGGGCCCATGGAATACTCAAGGACATATGTGCAACATATGGATTTACAGATCAGGAATGATGTTGAGGCTAGCTGTCTCTGCACACTGCACACAGGCTGAAGGCAACCAGTATCATCATCTCAGAGTCTCCACTGAGAACTTAGCCCCCCATCAAGCTACACTCTCACTGTCCACCATGTTGGCACCATACCAACTATGAGGCATCTCCCAGAGGCCAGAACCCAGGGAAACAGATCACTCACTCCAATGTTCCCTGGTTCCCTCCTACCTGTTTATTTCTATAATGCTCATTCTGTACCTTGAGGTGCAGGCCAAAGTGTGAGAGCAACTGGGGACCCTGGCAGATGACCACCTTGCCTTTCCCAATTCCTTCTTCCTCTTCTACTCTCTGGGCTGAACAAGAGTGTTTTTTTCTTCTCTTCTCAACCAGAACTCCTCTTATGTCACATCCTGAGCTCCCTCTACCATAATAGCTTATAGTAAAACTCTATGATCAAGCTCTCCAAGTCTAGCTCTTTATAATCTGTGAGAGCTTAAGAAATTCAGCATCCCTCCCCCTTTTTTTCTTTCACAAGAATGACTGACTTTCAAAACCACTGTCTTGCTGTGAAATGCCTTGCTAAAGATGTATATGGACATTTTCCCTTTGCATTCCAGCTGCAACAGTCCCAAGGGTACCCTGTGAAAATCATATGCCCCTGGAAGAATCGGGGGGGAATCACACAACTGGCAAATGTGAAAGAGAATACCTATGCCTTCCTTATCACATTTGTACAATAGCTAACAATCTGCTATCCCCTCTAAACTATAAAATTTTCAGGAACCTTAAACTTCTAGTACCCATCATAATACCTGGAATATAATAGGTTTTCAACAAATGCGTTTCATATGGATAAATAAATTAAGCTCAGAGGGTTTAATAATCATCTTGAACAAAACTAGCAAATAGCTAACCTAGTCTGTTGGTGTGTGATATAGATTGGATATTTGTCACCTCAAAATCTCACGTTGAAATTTGATCCCCAACGTTGGAGATGGGTCTTGGTGGGAGGTGTTTGAGTCATGGGGACAGATTCCTCATGGCTGGCCCTGTGCTGTCCTCATGGTAATGAGTGATGCCTCACTATTAGTTTCCATGCGCTCTGATTGTTTGAAAGAGTCTGGTACCACCCTCCCCTCTCTCTTGCATCTTTCCTATCCCCATGTGATGCCAGCCTCCCTTCACCTTCCGCCATGAGTGGAAGCTTCCTGAGGTCCTCACCAGAAGCAAATCCTTGTTCTGTGCTCCCTGTGCATCTTGCAAAATCATAGGCCTAATACATTTCTTTTATTTATAAATTATCCAGCCTTGGATATTCTCTTATAGCAACACAAATGGTCTAAGACAGTCTGCAAAACTCATGCTCTCCATACTATACCTTACAGAGTAATACTTGGGAAAATTCTTAAAGAACCAAATCAATTTTTATCAGCATGGTGGAACCTAAGAAGACTCTCTGTATCACTCAGATGTGCTGGTTGATTTAACTCCTCCATGACTTTTAGCTGTGCCCCTTCAGCCCTGCTCAGTCCAGAGCTGTATTACTCTTATGTAAGCAGCAGTGTTGGACCAGTGGGGAGTTCCTGGGACCCCTCTCAGGTACTGAAGATGTGCCTCCGTCATGTGGAATTGCAGGTTGAGCTGCTACATAGCCAATGGGAAACATGTATCACCCCTTATTTGACAAAGGCTTGCTTTGAGCAGGACTTCAACTTCTGCCAAATTCTGAGTCTGGCAAAAATTACCTTGCTCTAGGGAACCTTAGGTCATCTTCAGGTCTCAATCCTACCCTCAGTAAATGGCCTAGAATACTCACTGGCCTTGAGATGAAACCACTGGAGTCCACTGGTTCTTGCAGGAGTATTTGCACTTCAGCGGGCAGCAGAGCTAACACAAAAGATGGAGGAGATGGTTTGTAAATTGAGTGAAGAAGATATTTGGAAGAATACAAGGTCAACGGGCAGGCCCTGACATCATTTTGCATAGGTGTTAAGATTGCTCACAGACAGACTGTACTGACTTCCATGAATTATGCTCTATCTCGTCTCTGGGCCTTTGCAACACGCTCTTTCCTCTTCCTGGGACATTTTCTCTGCTCTGTGCTTCCTTCACTAAGCCAACCCCACCTCATTTCTGAGGCCTCAGTGCAAATGTGACTTTGTTACTGCCCAAGTTTGGGTTAGGTGTCCTGCTCTGTGACCCCATCATCCCCTCTGACTGGGTCTCCACAACACTCTGCAGTCTACACACTATATTATAAAGGCCTACCTGCTTGTTTGTCCCCCTTCTCCTCCCCACCTCCTTTACAAGCTACTGTCAGGGGTGGCAGGGGCCGTGGCATCCCCAGCACCTAACAGCATGACTGCATGCAGTAGGTATTCCATTCTTAATTGCTGCCTAACAATATGTTTACATGCACACTCTTAGATTCTTTATTTGCCTTTCTGTGGATAATCATACTTTCTTAGGACACACCTTTCCCCAAGAGAAGCAAAACAAAACAAAACAAAACAAAAGCCTAGGCTTTAGAACCATAAGATTTGAGTTCCTAATTCCAGCCCCTTCGCTCATTGAGTCCAATGCTTGTAAATGAAAATGACACCTGCCTGTAAGACACATGAGAGGGTCTGTGTAGGGGGTACACAGCACAGATTTGGGTGCCTCTCCTCTTCCACCACAGCTCCAGCACACATGCTGCACGCATACAGCCCCCCAGCTCCACGCAAACAGCCCCCCAGCACACACACACAGGCACACGTGCCTTTTCATGGGCTGAGCCTGATGGGATTATAGCAGTATTTGGGCAGACTAAGGGACGCTTGAGTGATTGTCACAAGGTTAAAGAAAGAGACTGCCAGATGCTTGGGAAAAACAGAAGGCGAGGATTCAGACCAGAACTCCTTCTTCAGGCTCCCAGCTCCTCTGGGCTGTGGGAAGTCCTCAGGCTGTCTTGTCTCCCTCATTTTTTAAGCCTGCAGAGTGCAGAGCTCTTTTTCTTAGGTTGGAGATTCATTTATCTGCATTCTAATTTTAAAAGTTCCCCATGTGCAGAGATGACTTTGATCTTCAGCAGGAGTTTGTTTCTTCCTATTAGCATCACATTATACGATCTCTGACAGATTAATCACAGCTATTGTTGTACTGTTTATTCTAAACACTGTATAACTTTACTTTCAAAATGTTATTTTAATTAAGAAGGAAGTGCATTAGAGGAAGGCATTTTCCTGACAGACCAGCTTCTCTGGCCCCACCGAGCAAGCGTATGCCCTGTGCTGCCTACAATGGCAATGTCTCCAGCAACGAGCTCAAGTCCCAGGGAGCATGTAAGAGCTGGGGTTTTCTGCTGCCGCAGGAGGACTGTGAGTAACTTGAATTATATGTGTGTATATTGACTGTGAAGCTGAATTATATATTTTGCCAAAAATTTTTTCTTCATTGTCTTTTTAAAAAATAGCATGTCCTTGTACCATGTAGCCTAAAGAATGTAGCTGGAGTTTGATAGAAAGCTTTAAAGGGCAGAGTTGGGCCTGTGGCCTTTGAGGTTTCTTTATTCCACATGTGAGTCCAGCCTGCATCAGCTACTTCCTACCTTTATGACCTTGGGCAAGTTACTTAACCTCTCTGAGCACTGGATTCCATAGAGGAGGAAGAACCCTGCTAAGGATGTGGATGGAGAGGTTTAACGGTGACAGTGCAGGTAAGAGACTTTGGAATGTTTCTTGGCATATGGTGAGCGCTCAGTCAGGGGGTCCTTTGATTCCACAGACGCATTTCCTTTTGCTCAGACCAAGCTAGGGGCAATGAAGGGGAGAAGCAGACTTCGCCAACTTGACAGTTTTGCAGAGGGCCCACCCTGGTTTGGAAAGGGTAACCACTTTGAAGCCACAGAATCTAGAAACACATTTCAACCTCACCATTTACCCTCAAGTTCTGGACCCAGAGCCAGTAACCAAGCTGGTTGGAGCAACAAGTTCATTTTTTAAAAAAGAAAAACATTTTGTGGTGAGGGAAAAAATGCTTGCACAAGAGGCCCAAGGAGAAAAGCTCTTATGTGTGACGTAGTTCCACTGGACAGAGATGAAATAAATGGCTACTTTGCCACCAAGGCCACAGGACGGGGCAAAGGCTTGATTTAAACGCTTCATCTGCTGTTTACTTTGGTATAGATAAATCCCAATTCAGTTGTTTGGTATCGATGCTAATATCACACTGTCAGACCTGATTGACCTGATTAAGATGACAAGGAGGCCTCCTCAGTCTCCCTTGGAAATAAGTAAGTCTATGTTATGGTGGAGGAGCAGCTGGAGGTGAAGAACTCCTATCCCGGAAATGGAACCTAGAAACCAGAGGCCTCTGACAAAAAGCTGCAGAAATGGAAGAAGAAGAAAAATAATAATAATCTAAAGCATCTATAGGATAAAACCACCCTTCCCACTTGGAATCCTGTATTAGTTCAAGGGATAATCACAGTTCCTTTGTGGTGTTGGAATTTTGTCGTTTCAAATATTGAGCCCTTTGGCGTAGAGTATTCAGCCTTTCTTTTTTGTCTCTGCATCAGCAGAACTGAACTGAGTATAGTACTTGGAAGAATTTGTCTTCAAATATAGTCATTAAATTGAATTGAGGAAAACTATTCCAAGAAATGGGCCATTGTTTGGGATCATTCGTTGTAGAGAAATATTTGTTGTGGTGGGACTTAAACCATGTTCTTTAATAACAGCTGGGATCCGTTAAGGTGGAATAAAGATATATATGGAGGTAAAAACTAAAGAAAGCACAGATGGCATTGTCGTTAATGGAATTTAGAATGCAGTTAATATATGAAACAGGTCGCATGTCCAGAAACAGCACACAGTATCACACTCTTCCAAATGTAGCTTTAGTGATCTTTCCACCACACTGCTTGCACATATGCAGGGAAAGACGAAATTGGTTTGCATTGGAAGAAACGGAGGTTTACCCTGCACATCAACTGCAGCATTTGCAGATCTCTCAATAGAGAAATGAGGCACAGAGCATGCCTTTTTATGGGGACATTTCTTTTCCAGTGAATTTGTTTTCATTGGAAACACCCTGTCTTAGTTAACATTTTTATAGGCTCTGATATACTTTTTGGCACTTTTATGTAATGTGGATATTCATTTAAACTTCAGAAAGAAAAGTTAACACAATTTCAGTTTATTCTACACATTTTTCCAATACTAGGGCCTGGTAAACATTATAAACTGTCCCTTATAATGTCAGCTGCCGATGGCTCTGAGGCATGCTATTTGGCCTCTAACGCTGTGACTGTCTTTTGTAGCATTTTCCTCTTCAGGTTATTCTTTGTCTTCTTCTTAGAAGAAGAGATTCAGATCTAAACTCCTTGTTGCCTCTCACCATTCTGTCACCCCTGGGAAATCTCCAATCACTAAATATAAAAAGCTGGTTTGGCTTCCCTAGACCTCAGAGCAGGTCTACAACAATAGTCACTAAAAATGGGCATTGTCCAAGGTTTGCAAAAAGCCAGAGAAGGGTTCCAATGTTAATGATTTCAAATAGCTGTTTTAAAAGGTACAACTCATAATAAAAATCTAATAAAAATTATAGTCAGGCATCTCGCAAATTTAAAGTATGACATAGAAGTGCATAATACAAATGATTCTAGTTAGTGTGCTAGGATACATTGTGCTAGGATACGAAGAGATGTGTTGGCACTGTCTGTTTTTAGCTGTGCCCGACCCATGGGGAGCAGCTCAAAGAATGCTTTGCAAGAAGAATGGCACAAAGCTGGCAGGGCGAGAAGACACCAAACAAGACAAAGTGAAGAAGGGACCTGAATGTGTTCCATGCTTTGTAGGTGTCAAACACACAAACACACAGAGAGAGAGAGAGCACGTAGGATGTATTTTTTTTTTTTAGTTTCTTTTAATACTTTTTCTTCTCAGGTTTGGTATTTGGATCAGGACCAGTGAAGTCAAGGTTAGTGTGATGGAAGTAATGGCAACCTTAAGGGAAGATATTTGCTAAGGCCTGCTCAGGATGGGTCTATACAAAACAGTGAAGAAGGTAACACTCCTTTTAAATGTCTCTCCTCTCCTCCCTGTATCCCCTCCAAGGCCTATGCACACCTAGGAGCATCCCCTGTCCAGACTGGACATGAGGCAGGAGGGAAAGCACTATACTAGCAGTCAGGAATCTTTGGATATCAACTCGACCCATTTTCATATCAACTCGACTCATTTTCTACATGAACCTAGGCAAGATCATTTATCTCCCTGGACCCCAGTTTCTTCAGATAAAATGAGTGGCTTGGACTATACTATATGATTTCAAGGGTTTCTTTGAATTGAAAGTTGCTAAAATAAATTGATCCACAATAAGCCAACCTCTATTGTGAGTCTGTTCATTTTGACATAAACTGTCTGTAAAGGGCAATGTTTATTTGAGAGGAATAACTCCTTTGCCTGCCAAATAAGGAACAGGGTTTGGGGTTTGTTTTTTAAGGGGTGTGTGTGTGTATGTGTGTGTGTGTGTGTGTGTAGCAGGTGATTTGGGGGCTTGAGAGCATTTTTATCCTTCTCGTTGTCCACACTGAAAATCTTGAGGTTATCTTTGAGTTTTCTTTTCCACCTAATATCTGATTCATTTGCAAATCCTAGTGGTTCCACTAGAATATCTAGAATATGATTGCCTCTCATTGCCTCCCGTGTTACTATGATCTAATACACCATCCTTTTATCTCTCACCTAGATTATAGCAATACTCTGTTAACTGCTCTCTCTGCATCCAACTTTTGTCTCCTTTCAGTCTATTCTGAACACCAGCTCCAGCCAGATTGACCCTGCTAAAACTTCTCTTCCCAAATCCCTCCCTTGGACTCTGCATCAGTCAGTTTGAGCTAGATTATGTTCAGGTGATAAGCAACATCAACATCTCAGTGACTTAACACAACAAAGTTTACTTCTCATTCAAGCCACATGTCCCATCAAGTAGAGCAGAAGGGCTCTGTTCATCACAGTCCCTCAGGAACTGAGCCTGAAGGAGACTCCTGAAGTCACTGAAAGCAGCGACACTGATAGGGTAGTTCACACAATGGTTCTTAAAGCTTCTGCCTGAAGTGACCACATCTCCTCCACTCTGATTTTGTTGACTCAGCAAATCATATGGCCATGTATAGCTTCAAAGGGACGAAAAGGGGCAATCCTATCGTGTGGCCAGAGGGGAGGAATGGAAATGTTTGGCCAAAAGCATAATGGCAACCAGTTTCCCATCTTGTTCAGAAGATAGCCCACGTCACCCTCCTCAGGGTCCTCCAGGGTCCTGCATGGTGTGCCCCACCCCCAAACCCCATTACCTGTCTGATCCTACCTCATTCTACCTTCCTTCTCCTTCCACCTCTACTCCTTCAACACTCCAGGCATGCTGCCCTCGGGGTCTTTGCACTCGCTATCTACTCTAGAATGCCCTTCCCCAAGACACCTGCAATGCTCTTCCCTAAGCACTCTAAAATGCCCTTCCCCATGACATCTTATCCAGGATGTTTCCCCAAGACGTCCCTCACTTCTTCCAAGTCTTTGCTCAGGTGCACCCTTCATATTGAGGATTTTCCCAGCCACTGTGATGAAAAATACACACCCCACTCTCCCCACCACACCTTATCCTGCTTCTCTGCCTTATGTTTTTTTTCCTGAACTTATGATCATGTAATACAATGCATAAGTAACTGATTTATTTTGTGGCAGTGTAGTTGTTTGAAGACTGAGCTCCGTATTACTTACAGAGGTTAAATCCATGGCTCCTTCACTTCCTAGCTAGCTCCCTTGAGGAAATTACCTAGCTTCTCTGTGCCCCTGTTTCCTTGTCAGTAAAGAGGGTTAGTAATAGCACCTACCTCACAGACTGGTGGTGAAGGTGAAATATGTGAAGTAGGCAGAGCAGGCACACAGTAATAGCATTTGCTATTATTATTTGTTGTATGACTTGCTGCTCTGGGATGTAAGCTCTATAGGGAAGTAATATTTGTCCTATTTCAGCCCCGAACTCCAGAGCAATGTCTAACACACAATAGGCACAGCAGAAATATTTATTGCATAAAAGTGTGACTGCTCAAATGACTAGTGCATCCAGCAAGCTGCTTGCACTCACTCTCCTCTGGCCCCTTCATGACCTTCAAGGTCTCTGGGCCTCAGCTTGGGTCGGACTGCAGAGGGGCTGGCTCCTCCCACCCAGCCAGACTGCCCATGCTCAGGTTCCCTGAAGCACCTGCCTCTGTCACTGAGGGGACTTCCCTAGATGTGATGATGTGTGATGGGTGGCTTGGGCTCATGTTCTCAGGAAGCATCCTGATGCACTTTGAATCTGAGTATAAAATGGATCTCAGAGTGCAGATAAAACCTGAGTGGCTCCGGGTCATCAGAAAGTCAGCACCAATGTGGAGCAGAGTGTACTGCCTTGAACCCTGCACTCTGCTCCCATGGTGCCAGGTTTGCCTGTTCGTTTTGAAAAATAGCCACTTGCTATTATCATGATTTGTCTGTCTCCTGTGGGGAGTGCTAAGGACCCAGCAGCGGTCCCTGGGCCAGGCTCATAGTAGTTGCTCAAATAAAGGTTTGCTAAATGACTGAGCCAATGGATTCTGAAACCCATTGAGTAGAAGCCAAACCCATTGAGAAGTACACACTCTCTGGTATATTGGGGGGAATTTTAATCCCTCAAAGTATGGGACATTGCAAAGAGAGCTATCAGAGTCAAATGTTTTCCTTGTAATTGGACAAATTAACTTAACAGCACGAACTTGAACTATCTTAGTGGAGGGCATCTGGATTTCTGAGATGTTGTAGTGCTTTCTGGTCCAACATATCAGACCTTCACAGGTGGGTCATCCACCTGAGGGAGCTCAGGGTGAAGTCAGCAATTTCCTGGTCTGTCCCATCCAGAGTGCCCAGGAGCTTTCCATGGTGGAACTAGCTTAGGGTTACAAAGCAAAATGTAGATGCTGAGAGAAAATTCCTGGCAGTGAGGACACTGAGAATGTTTCGTGTTCCTAAATATATTACATATGTCAGTCTTTAAGGTGTATAGCGGTGAGAGGAGGCCCGGGGAGAGTATCAGGTACTGTAATTCTTAGTTCTGGACTTGATTCTGTTTGTCAACATCTGATTCTATGCAAGGCCCATGGGGAATCCCTTTCCTGTTTGTTGCTTCTCTTAACCTCTGGGCCTTAAGTAAAAAAGGTCCATGGGATGGGAGCTGTTCACAGATGACAGGAGCTAAGAAGCAAGAATCAGGGGGTTGCTTTCTTTTTTACCTTGGGACTTGGCATTTGTCAGCCGATTTGCTTACTCCACCAGTGCCTGCCTTGCAGGTTACTTGCTGGGAGCTCTCCGGCCCCGTCCTACCCCATCCCTGTTGGGTCCCCTTTCTCTTACTGGGAAAACAGAGAGAGCCGTGCTTGTGACTTGTCTGGGGCTTAGCCCCAGGGGCAATGGTGAAGCAGGTTAAGCTTACCCGTGCTCATTGCTCTCTGTGGCTTCCCAACTCTGTTGCTTCTTCAAACCCTATGTAGCCTTAAACTGAAACTGTGTAGCCCAAGGAAGTTTTTTATTTTTATGTGTGTGTCAATTTCCTCATCTGTAAAAAGATATTAATAAAACATGCATTTCTATAAAGTTGTTTGGAGGATTAAATGAGATGGTTCCCATAATGAATGCGCGATATCATCAATTTTGCCTCTCATGAGAGGTTCTGATATCACTGCTCTACATGTTAGTGGCTTTAAGCCAGCATTTCCCAAGAACAGCTGCCTTTAGCAGAGTGACCCCCATGGAAGGAGGCCTGGCATCAGGATAGCAGTTCGGGAAGGTACTCCCTGGGTTTGAGGCTCCAGGGACCCTGGAAACCACATTAAACGGAGAGTTACCTGCTCCTTCTAGGAACGACCCTCTCTGCTTCCTTCCTGAGAGAGGTTGCAGGCAACGATGAAATAAGGTCTGGCTAGCACTTGTAAGTCCTTTACAATCTGCTCTCCCTCCTTTTTCTCTTGAAAAAAGACTTATGGTACAGAAGCCAAAAATATGTCTTTTTGCCATTTTGCTTTTAGAATTTTATATCATTATCATATTCATATATCCTAGAGCTTTGCTGCTGGAAGAGGCTGTTTTTAAAAAGAGTGTCATGCATTCCCCTGGCCAAAGGAAACCTCTGAGTTCCCAGATTATTTGAGAGAAAATTACTAATCAGCACAACTTTAGTTTGTGCTGATTGAATATCAACTTTTCTCAACAGTTCAAACAGAATTTCCAAATCAACAAATCAGCACAGTCCACAATATATGCCTAGTTTGGCATCTGTCCTTGTGACACCACCTCTCTGGATTAGATTCTGCTGGTGAAATCTGTTTAACTTAGCCAGACTGCTGTGCTAATTGGTACCACTGAGATGTTCAGAAATCTGAACTTTGATCTGATGGAAACAGACATTATTGAAACAGAATTTTGTTTGTTGGCTCCGGGAGTATTGGCTCCTGGAGTCTTTCTGCTGTCAAGTTGCCGAAGGGCCATTTGTTTATGAAATTTGTTGTCTGGGGAGGAATAGGTTCTGGGGAAGTGAATTTAAAGATTTATTCCCTCAAGGGCGGACTCGTATGGAAAAAGACTATTGAGGAAAAAAAACCTTTTAAGCTTCTTCTGCAGGTACTGCTTTTCCATATCCAGTGGGTAGTGGGTCTCTCTCTCTCTCTCTCTTTCTGTGTGTGTGTGTGTGTTTGTGTGTGTGTGTTTGTGTGTGTGTGTGTGTAAGGATACCAAGAGGCTCCACTTTACAAAAAACCAGTAAGCCACAACTCAAGCATGCAGAGAAAATAGGGAGATTTTTCACATATCAGAGATGCATTTTGCAATGCCCCTTTCAGTACTCTAGATTTGAAAAAAGAATCACAAATTTAATTTAAGCACAGTATTCTAGGAATACAGGCACAGTGTAAAGTGAGGCACACCTGTACATTATTTAATAAGAAAGCATTTCTCTAGGATAAACAACCTTTTTACAGAGTCCCATGTTCTGGGTTTTGAAGCTTGAGCTACATAAGGTATGAATTTTCATCTCAACAAATTTCCCCTTTTAACTTATGATTCAGTTTAAAGTATTTCAAGGCTCAATAACAAACTCAGTTACAAGATTATTGGGAAAAGTCAGTTTTTTTATTTGTCAATGTTGCTCTATTTATTTTCTGGTGTTGATCTGTTTATTTGCTGTATCATGCTTTTCTTGGTCCTGAGGGTTTCTTTTTGAGATCTGGCCCGGCCCCCACCCAGCCTCTGCTAAGCCACTTGGTAGGCTGTGCTCTTTGTGTCTTCAGCACCCTCGCCATGTCGCTTAATGAGCTGGTGGCCTCACCTTATTCTGGGTTCTTTGAGTGATGCTCCAACCACAGGTCAGGGGTGACACCTGTGGCCTAGGCCTAAGGCAATCGGTACATCACGTTCCCTGGCTACAGAGCTTGGTTCAGGAGTGGGCATGTGGCCCCAACAGGGCCAGTGAGATGCAATGAGATTCTGCTGGGAATTCTGAAACAGAAGGAGAGCCCTCAACCTAGGCTCTCCTTCCAACTTGAACCTGAGGCAATGTAAGCTGGAGCTGCTTGGGTTGCACTGAGGTATGAGCTTTACTTGACAATGAAGCCTTGGGTGAGAAAGCAGAGCTGAGATACAGGGGACAGATTAACAAGGTGATAAGGACAGCTTTGATCCCTCCCTCTAGCCAGCTGTGCCTGAAGCTGTACATATGTCTTAGTCTGTGGGCATTGCTATAACAAAATACCATAGACTGGGTGGCTTAAACCACAGACAATTATTTCTCACAGTCCTGAAGACTGGGAAGTCCAAGATCAGGGTGCCAGCATGGTTGGCTTCTGGTGAGGGCCCTCTTCCTGGCTTGCAGATGGCAGCCTACATACTACATCTTCACATTGCCCAGAGAAGAGACAGAGAGAAAGTTTTGGTCCTTCTTATAACAACACTAATCCCACCATGAGTGCCCCACCTTCACCTATACTTAATCATATCCCAAAGTCCCCACCTCCAAATACCACCACATTGGGGGCTTCAATATATAATTTTGAGGGGCATACAAACATTTAGACTTGTAAATTATATGGACTCATAAATTAACGTTTGGCTTTAGACTAATTAGGCTGAGTTCTTTGTCACTTGTAGCTGAGCCTTAACTAATAGAGAAACATTAGTTAAGATGTTTAACTAATGTTTAACTACAGATGGAGAAAACTCCAACATCTTGGAGACCAGCATGTTTGAGTCCTGCATGTTAAGAGTTTCCATTTTTCCAGGATTAAAGTTTTTTCTTCTCCTCTACCCCATTTTTCTTTCCTTCCTCCTGAGCACAGGTGTGTCCCACATTGGAACATTCTGAATCAGAGTTTTGAGTCTTAAGTTGCTTTGTATACCTGCTTCCTGGATGGAAGGTAACTCAGCCAATTACGACAATAGAAAGGCTATGAAAAGGTTTAGACTAAACCCTGTTTTCATTTTCCTGCAGGTTTTCCTACACCGTGACTTCCACGGTAAATCTTTATATACTTATAATAAATACAAGTTTATTTGGGACCATAAATATTTCCATAGAATCAGTCTCATAAAGGTCGTGATTACCTGCTATTCTTCAAATGGTCAGGAATTAAAAATTTAGGCAAGCAGAAGTGGTTTGATGATCTAGAATGTGGCAATGGATAGCCATGTTTTTTGCCAAAATACTCCAACTTTGCAAGATTGTTTTTACGTGTTGGTCAAGAGTTAAAACCATGATGACCACTCGGCTGGCTGTTTCTCTGCAGGACTGGAGTCACTGGCAGATATTGCAGATCTTGTTTCCAAAGTGGATGGGGAACTTGGGAGGCCTCCAACATTGGATTTAGTGTGAGCTAATATGAAAATATGGCAGGTGGTGAAAGAAAATGGGTTTTGAAGTCAGTAGACTTGCATTCCAGTCCCATCCTAACTGTGTAGAAACTTGGGCAAGTCACTTTACTTCTCTAAATTTTAATTTTTTTCATCTGTAAATTGGGAATAACAATTCTTTATAAAGCTGCTGTGAGGTTTTTTTTTTTTTTTTTGAGATAGGGTCTCTTTCTGTTGCCCAGGCTGGAGTGCAGTGGCGCAATCTCAACTCACTACAACCTCTGCCTCCCAGGTTCAAGCATTTCTCCTGCCTCAGCCTTCCGAGTAGCTGGGATTATAGGCATGCACCACCACGCCTGGCTAATTTTTGTATTTTTAGTAGAGATGTGGTTTCACCATGTTGGACAGGATGGTCTCAAAATCCCAACCTCAAGTGATCTGCCTGCCTCGGCCTCCCAAAATGCTGGGATTACAGGTGTGAGCCACGGCACCTGGCCCTGCTATGAGGATTTTAACGTTCATAAAATAGTGGCTGACAGATTAACACTCAACAGTTTTTTTCCTCCCTCTCCCATATACATTGGGACAAACAATGGCCTAGAAATCAGGAGACCCTATTCAAGCCCTGGCTTTATTCCTGATCACAATGACACTAAGTAAATTTGTCCTTTTTTTCCATTGTGGTAGCAGAAACAATATCATTGTCACTGCTTTATAGATGAGGAAAATAAGGTTTAAAGACTTACATAAGGCTTCTCACTAGTAAGTGGAATTGGAAATTGAATCCATCTTGAAAATTAAGGCAAATTTCATTCATCTACCCACCCACCCATTCATCCCTTTATTCAGCAAGTACTTATATATGAGTATGTACTCTGGACCAGGCAATATATTGAGTGCTTAGGTTGCAACAATGAACAAAATAATCCCTGTCCTCATGGAGTGTAATGGTCCTCAGAGTTTTTCCTTTTTAACTTGCAGAGTAATTATCAGGTCCAAAAAAGAGAAGAAATGTGAAAGTGCTTTGTCAAGTGTAAAGCACAGTCAAATATAGACTAGATTAATGAAATAAAGCTCGAAGACAAGATTAGAGAAAAAGGAATGAAAAGGAATGAGCAAAGCCTCCAAGAAATATGTGACTATGTGAGAAGATCAAACCTACATTTGATTGGTGTACCTGAAAGTGATGAGGAGAATGGAACCAAGTTGGAAAACACTTTTCAGGATATTTTTCAGGAGAACTTCCCCAACCTATCCACACAGGCCAACATTCAAATTCAGGAAATACAGAGAACACCACAAAGATACTCCTTGAGAAGAGCAACATCAAGACACATAATCATCAGATTCACTATGGTTGAAATGAAGGCAAAAATGTTAAGGGCAGCCAGAAAGAAAGGCTCGGTTACCCACAAAGGGAAGCCCAACAGAGTAACAGTGAATCTCTCTGCAGAAACTCTACAAGCCAGAAGAGAGTGGGAACCAATATTCAACATTCTTAAAGAAAAGTATTTTCAACCAAGAATTTCATATCCAGCCAAACTAAGCTTCATGAGCAAAGGAGAAATAAAATCCTTTACAGAGAAGCAAATGCTGAGAGATTTTGTCACCACCAGGTCTGCCTTATGAGAGCTCCTGAAGGAAGCACTAAACATGGAAAGGAAAAACCATTACCAGCCACTGCAAAAATATGCCAAATTGTAAAGGCCATCAACACTATGAAGACACTGCATCAACTAATGGGCAAAATAACCAGCTAGCATCATAATGACAGAATCAAATTCACATGTAACAATATTAACCTTAAATGTAAATGGGCTAAATGCACCAATTAAAAGACACAGACTGGCAAATTGGATAAAGAGTCAAGACCCATCAGTGTACTGTATTCAGGAGAACCATCTCACGTGCAAAGACACACATAGGCTCAAAATAAAGGAATCGAGGAATATTTACCAAGCAAATGGAAAGCAAAAAAAGCAGAGGTTGCAATCCTAGTCTCTGATAAAACAGACTTTAAGCCAACAATGATCAAAAAAGAAGGCCATTACATAATGGTAAAGGGATCAATGCAACGAGAAGAGCTAACTATCCTAAATATACATGCACCCAATACAGGAGCACCCAGATTCATAAAACAAGTTCTTAGATGCCTACAAAGAGACTTAGACTTTCACACAGTAATAGTGGGAGATTTTAACACCCCATTGTCAATATTAGACAGTTCAAAGAGACAGAAAATGTACCAGGATATTCAGGACTTGAACTCAGCTCTGGATCAAGTGGACCTAATAGACATTTACAGAACTCTCCACCCCAAGTCAACAGAATATACACTCTTCTCAGCACCACATAGCACTTATTCTAAAATTTACCACATAATTGGAAGTAAAACACTCCTCAGCAAATGCAAAGGGATGGAAATCATAACAAACAGTCTCTCAGACCACAGTGCTATCAAATTAGAACTCAGGATTAAGAAACTCACTCAAAGTCACACAACTGCATGGAAACTGAACAACTTGCTCCTGAATGACTACTGGGTAAATAATGAAATTAATGCAGGAATAAATAAGTTCTTTCAAACCAATGAGAACAAAGACACAACATACCAGAATCTCTGGGACATAGCTAAAGCAGTGTTTAGAGGGAAATTGATAGCACTAAATGCCCATAGGAGAAAGTGGGAAAGATCTAATATCAACGCCCTAACATCACAATTAAAAGAACTAGAGATACAAGAGCAAACAAATTCCAAAGCTAGCAAATGACGAGAAATAACTAAGATTAGAGCAGAACTGAAGGAGATAGAGACATGAAAAACCCTTCAAAAAATCAATGAATCCAGAAGCTCATTTTTAAAAAAGAGATTAACAAAATATTATTCTCTTTTCAAATATATTGATAGCATTGCCCACACAGTGAGGTTCCACCTAATGCTGATTTGAAATTGAGAAAACACTTAACACACAGGTGAAGAGGATTAAGGAAGTTTAACTGTCTCAGTTCAAAGCTTCAAGCTCTGAAAGGCATCAGGGCCTGAACCCAGATGTGGCCACAGGAAACTATATAGAGGTTCCTGCATCTAAACCCCAGTGCCTGAGGCCACGTTCTGGGCTATGCTTCTCCTGTAGTGTCTGCCTTGGTGACTAGCAGCAGCTCTCACCTTGCGGCCTGGCCTTCAGACAGATGCCTTCTTTGGACCGTCTGCTGGTTCTTGTTTCTGACATCTGCCTGGTTCCTGCTTCTCAAATGCTTGGCTCTATTCCCATGCCCAGCTCCAGCACCTAACTATTCCTAAATATTAGGAAGAAAACCCAATTGCGAGAAAGTGGCATTAAAAAGCAGCACCTTCTAACTGGCCACTGCTCATTTTGTTGGCATCTGATTGACCACCATTGGGCTGCCGGTCCGTGGAGAGGGGTCCTGGACTTTAGCACGTCCATTCTGTTTGGTAGCTCATGGACTGAGCTCCCAGAGAACACCAAGGAGTGATAGAAATTCTGGGATAAGCTTTGGGATGAGAGAACCACACAGGGTATGGCCTCAGGCTGGCTAAGATGGGGTTCTGGGTCGCTTTGGTTTTGGGATTAAGCCCATGTTCTATGGAATCTCACATGAGCTGTTAAATCCGTCAGGTTTTTTGTGTTTCTAACAAGTGGACTTCCTCAATGCTCTCCGTGCTCTCCTCAGGACTGTGTGCCCTCTACTCTGTACCTGGTCTTCCAGCAGGCACCGAAAAGCCCTGTGAGCTTCTCTCTGAGCGGAGGAGAACAGCACATGTGCCGATGTTGCTGCTCCCTGCAGGTATGGCGGGCCCAGAGACCCAGGGGCCGTGTCCCTTTTGAAGTGAGCTCCAGGAACATGGCACCAGAGGGAGTGTGGGTGGCTGCTCTGTTCCTAGCAGGGCTGAGGCTGGGCCCTTCAGAGCCACAGCCGGGCCAGCTGCTGCTGGGCTTCCCAGCATGTCACACGCTGGGGCTGCCAGCAGAGCACACTGCTCCCTCCATCCTGCCTTCAGGCCACCAACGGAGGGGCTCTTCCAAGTTGGTTGAAATCATATCACCCCAGGCGCCTGCATGTAGTGTGACTCCTGGTGTTGCACAAAAGTCCTCAACTGGAACCTGTGCAAGACTTTTAATATATGGCTGGGAAAAAGAAAAATGAACGTTCCCAGTATTTTTCCCATTCCCATTCCCTCTTCTACCAAGAAGATTTTAAATGAAGGGGGGTGGAGGGAGCTTCATACCAGAGGCAAGTTTGCAGTGAGAATCTCTGAGTCTATTTTTGTCCAGTACCATCTGGACACAAATCAAGAATCTAATTTTTCCCACTACTTTCTCTTTTTTCCCCCCCTTTGTACTTTAGCTGACTCTGAGAGCACGAAGCCTGAAACCAAGTCTGGACCACAGAATTCCATTAAAACATAAAGAATAAACAGAAAGAAAATGTCACTGAGTTCCATGAAGTATCTCCCCCACCAACAGTGCCCATGGCAGCCGGGGCCCTGAACCCCTCCTTCAGGACCTTCCAGATGCACCAGAAAGTGCAGAGAGGCTGGGTACTAGGCACAGTGGCTGGCCCCTCCTGGTGCCACGTTGTACCTGGAGCTGTGGCTGCAGTGTGCTCTGAGCCCTGGGGCAGGGATCTAAAGTGGACCCATGTGACAGTCACTAGCCAACCTTCAGTAAGTGCCAACAGACTGCCAGTGGGAAGAGGTCGGTCTGTGAGACCTGGAAACCCTCTCAGCCTAGCAACTTCACCAAAGTGACAGAGACCCTTGAGGCAGGCCTGAAATACCAACCAGCTCCTTCCCTGTCTTGGACTATTTCCCTTTTTCCTTCGTGGCCAATGCCCCTGGTCAGCCACAACTAGAGATATTAATGCAGTGGATTTTCTTAACATTATACCAGGGGATTTGAGTAGATGGGTAGATTTCCTTTAAAGTCATTCGTAACCAGAGGACTTTGGCTTGGAAATAAAGTATCTGAAGTTCTAGGCCCGATCTTCTGTATAAAAAGGAACGGATTTATTCAGGAGCCTGAATGTTGGAAACTTAGCTCTAAGTTCTGTTGGTTTACCTAACATAACCAAAGATGAATGTGGGTGCTTTGCTTCTTGTGTTTTTAATTAGTTTTATTTTTATTAGTACATAATAGATGTACAAGTTTTTGGAGTACATGTGATAGTTTCATACATTTGCATAATTTGTAAAGATTAAATCAGTGTAATTGGGATATCTATCACCTTAAATATTTGTCCTTTCTGTAGCTAGAAACATTCCAATTATTATCTTCCAGTTATTTTGAAATACAAAATAGACGATTGTAAGCTAGAATCGCCCAATTGATCTGGATTTTTTGGTTGTTTTTAGAAAGACGTGGGTCTGAAGAAGCAAGGACTGGCAAGTCTGATCCCCCACTCTGATTCTCATTGCTGAATGTGTGGGTCTTCCTTGTGCACCTGCTGGGATGGGAGACTGCTCACAGCATACCTGACCTATGGCATGCCTACCTCTCTGGGGCGGATCTTGGACAGGAAGCCTGCTTCTGCCAGAGTAAAGAATATGATGGAGCTCCTCATCCAATGGAGCTCCTCATCCGGGAAGAGGCAAAGAGCCAGCTGGAAGCCTGGTGGGCCTCTGCTGCCAGCAGGACAGATGCATCAAGTCAGGTTTATGGGAGTTTTCCCAGACCACTATGTCCAAACTTCTGTCCATCCTGCTATAACCTCTCCAGTTAGATGGATGAAAACCAGACCAGTTCAGCCGTGGACCAGAGCTGCACAGATAAGAACCCAAAGAAGAAACAAATGGTGTAGCATTAAGTATTTCTTTCCACTTGAACAGAAAAATCAGTGACTAAGGGAACTGGAGGAGTGTGGCCTTTTAATGAGACTTGAGGTAATGAGATAGCAAGTGAAGTGGGGACACTTGCTCAGAGCTTTGCTAGGATACCTCATGGCTTACTGGACCTAGGACCTTCTCGATATAGAAATGACCATAAAAAGAAAGCAGACAGATTCCCATGAAGAGAAAGTGACCTCTCCTCTGAATTCCATGCTTGGAAAAGTACTTATTTAAAGGAAGGAAAAAAGTCTCCACAGCAAAACCTGGCTTGTTTAGATAACTTGGCCTAGGAACATGGCGGAAGCTGAACCCAAGAACATGCCTGCACAGTGCAACTTATGGGTGGGAGTCGGTTGTCTCTTCTGAGTTCCCTGGACCTGAGAGTGTGACACTGAGACCAGGAGTGTGGAGAAATCTATCTCGTATTTATGATATGTGGTGGGATCTTTACTGAGCATTTCAACCCATCCTGTAGAAAAGAGTACATCTTTCTATGAATCATGGGGGTTCACCCTTCTAGACTAGAGACAGCCTGAGTGGGTTCATTGGAATCAGCCAAGGTGGCCACAGGGCCAGCTTGGGTCTCCACTAGAAAGGGCAGGTGAGGGGCGCAGGAGGTGGCACATTCACAGAACAGGATGATCAGGAGCAGAGAGTTGCTCTAAGATACGAGCACCAGATGGGGAAATTTAGGAGAGTGGACTGTAGAGTCACCTGGAAGGAAAAATAGAAGAGGATTTTATATTACAGCTGCTATCAATGGTTCTAACCTTGAAGAAATCTATAGGTAAAAATATTTTGAAATTACATATACCCTTTGTTTTCACTTCGTTTTTAATTTTCCTTACTCTAATTGCTAGCTTTTCAATTTATATTTAAAAAGCAGTTACCAGATTTTTATTAAGATAGAAGAAATCTTTCCTTATAGACTCTATTTAGTTTTTTATTTTGAAATTTTGTTAAACTTATAGAAAAATTTACAAAAATAGTACAGAGAGTTCCTGTGTATCCTTCAACTAGCTTTCCCTAGTGTTACTGTCATACTTAACAATAATACATTGATCATAAATAAATGAACATTTGTACAACACTATGAGCCAAACTACAGATGTTATTCCGCTAGTGTCCTTTTTCTGGCCCAGGATCCAATTCAGGATATCAAATTGCCTTTAGTTATCATGATTCCCTAGTCTCTTCCAATCTGTAATTGTCCCAAATCTTTTCTTGACAACTTCAATGTATATTTTTAAAAGTTTTTATTTTGAGATAACTTTAAATTCACATACAGTTGTAGGAAATAATACAGAGAGATCACTATAGTCCTCACCTAGTGTCTCTCCCATTGGTAACATCTCACATAACTGTGGCGTAATATCACAACTTGGAAATTCACATTGATGAGGAACATGGATCTTCTTCAGATTTCACCAGTTTCACATGGACCTGTGTGTATCAGTGTGTGTGTGTGTGTGTGTCTGATTGTATAAGTTCTGTTCAGTTTCATCACATGTGTAGATTCATGTGGCCACCACTAGAGAACAGTTCTCTCTCAAGGACCCCCAGTGCTACCCTTCTATAGCTACTTCCCTTTATCCCCAGCTCCCAATCCCTGGCAGTCATTAATTTGCTCTCTATCTCTATGGTTTTGTCATTTCAAGAATATCATATAAATAGAGTTATACAGTATGTAATCTCTTGAGATTGGCTTTTTTTCACTCAGCCTAATTTTTTTGAGATCCATCCAAGTTGTTGCATTGGTCAATAATACATTTATTTTTCTTGCTGTGTGGTACTCCATGGTTTAATGGACCAGTTTGTTTAGGCAATCAATTGTAGAAGGACATTTGCACAACCTCAGTTCTTTTGAAGTCAGTTTTTGTAGAATGTCTTTTGATTTGAGTTGGTCTGATGTTTTCACATATTTAGATCATGGCAATGCATTATCATCATGAATACCACGAAAGGGCTGTGCCCTTCTGGGTTCATCCTATCAAGGAGTGCAGGAAGTCAATATGTCTCATTACTGGTGATATTAACTTTAATAGATTGGTTAATTGGTGTCTGCCAGGTTTTTTTTTTTTTTTTTTTTTTTTCTGTGAAGTTACTATTTTTCCTTTGTAAGTAATAAATCTCTTGGAGGAAATTGCTTTCTTTAAGGGAACTTTGACAAATGTGGAGGGTGTATTCTTAGCTTTCCTAGTTTATCTTGACCCACCAGCCTGTGGCTTTCTGGGTCACTTTGTCCAAAGAGCCAGAGCTTGTCATGAGGTATCAGTGATTAGAGGAGGAGGCATTATCCAAAGAGGAAACTAAACACTCTATGCTTCTTAGAACACATTCTTCAATGTTAAACCTTGATTGAAAAAAAAAAAAAAGCCCAGCTGGAAGTGCTAGCACTGTGGGTGAGGACACACTTTTCAATAATTTCCTCTGGTGGGTTGCGCACCTGCTTAGGTAGCAAAAAACTTGTCCCTTTAGAAGTAGATGCAGCTAAAAGTGTGCAGTGGGTGGCTTTGACTCAGACCTCTGAAGGGAGCAAGGTTGGCCAGTCACCTGCCTAGATGGGGACCCATCTGCTCTGTGTCTCCTGTTATAATGGAGGAGGGGTCCCTCTCTTACTTGAGAACAACTCCCCCCATTCCCCACCAATGCTTTGGCTCCTGTTCTCTTCCTCATTTATGGGATCTTTATGCTATCAGTTTTGCCACCATTCTCTGTTACAATCTATTATCCATCACGGCTTGAACTACAGATAGTTAAACATACTTAAATCTTTCCAGTCTAAAAAGTTATAAGGAATATAAATAAAGGATGTGAGTAAGGAAATCAGTAAGGAAGTGCCCTGAAAATTCCAAGGGACCCAAAACTCCAAGGACATTTCCACCCCACCTATAAATGAGTGGCTCAATGGCCATGTGACCTGGTTTTGACCAAAGTGATGGCAAGATAGGTTTGCTGTGAATGTTTCCTCTTGCTCTCAAATAAGAGACACTTGGATGGGTTTAATCTTTTTCTCCAAGTGGACAGGAACCAGGAATGACATAGCCCTGACCTCCACATCAGCCATCCTACAACCACGATATGAACCAGGTTAAGGATGAAACGGGCATGTGGATGTTGAAATGGAGAGATGGAAAACATCTAGTCTTTCCTACATGTTAATGTTGGAAAAACAGGGTATAGCATGGTTTCAGGTAGACCTAGTTTGTTCTAGCTCTTGCTCATACTAACAAAGTACTTCATCTCTCTCATCTTCAACTTCCCTGTAAGATGAGAATAACAATAGTGAGAAGAATTAACATTTGAAGAGGTCTAATTATGTGCTAGGCACTGTTCTAACTCACTATGTCCATTCATTAAATAGTCACATGACCCTAATTAGATGAACACTGTTATTGTCCATGTTTTAGAGATAGGAGAAAAAAGGCTTAGAGAGGTTGTTTCTAGCACAAAGTCACAAAGCTAGTAAAAAAATGAAGCCAAAATTCCAAACAGATCTTGGAGTTCTATCCAACTTTCAGTTCTTACTACTTATTTGGAAGGAGGTAAAATTTGAGTCTGAGCCCTTACTATCCAGCACAAGGCTAGCAAATGGTAGGTGTTTAATAAATGTTTGTTGAACAAATATGAACTCTTCATATACTTTTTGCCAGCATAGAAATTGGGATTTTCCTTTTGTGAGCAGAGAAATGCTGAGAGCTGATTGGGAAGAGCAAGAACTCTGACTGCAGGCAAGTTGTGACTTTCCGGTAGAGAGACTTAATGTCACCAAGCCACCAGTTAGGAGCCTGTTCCATGTCCCTGGAAACCCAAGTTGTGTTTAGGCCAACAAGCTAGGAAATTATAAACAGATCTGTAGTACATGGGGCTCTGGATTTTTTGTTTGTTTTTTTTTTTGACGGAGTCGTGCTCTGTCACCCAGGCTGGAGTGCAGTGGCACCATCTCAGCTCACTGCAACCTCTGCCTCCCAGGTTCAAGTGATTCTCCTGCCTCATCCTCTTGAGTAGCTGGGATTGCAGTTGCATGCCACCACGCCTGGCTAATTTTTTGTATTTTTAGTAGAGGTAGAGACGGGGTTTCACTGCGTTAGCCAGGATGGTCTCAATCTCCTGACCTCGTGATCCTCCCGCCTTGGCCGCCCAAAGTGCTGAGATTAGAGGCATGAGTCACTGTGCCCAGCCACATGGGACTCTCTTTACACTCATAGGGAGGGTTTAAGCAGGACCATAGTACTTTTACACACTGTACTAGCAGAAGGAGATTCCATCAAGATGGCAAAAGCACATCCTTATTGTGAGGAACTCCTTCACAATATTATGATGGTCTCCAAAATAGGAAAGGTAAAGTAAACATTATTTGAGTTTAGCATTTGATAATTTATGGGTTTAGAATGTCAGAACATTAGAGACAACCTTGTAATGCTCAGCACAGCTTGACCATCCAATTTTTTAAATTCTTGATTATAAATGTCTTATATTAGATAAAGCAATTAAACTAGTGCTGATGAAGCCATGGCGGAGATGGCCGTGGGAGGAGTAGGCCTAATTTTCATGAATGGAGCTTGTGAGGAGCACTAGAAGATGCTGGAACTCTTGTCATAGCCCAGGGTTATTGTACTTGATACTACATTCATTCTATTTAAATGATGCACGAAGACCCAATCCTCTTCCTTTGATTCTCCCTGGACAAGAGCCTTGGCAGAGACTCACAGACATCTAAACTTTGGTCCAGGGGGAGTCATTAACACGTCATTTGTCACCCATCACATCTATCCCTAAAGGGAGAGTGCAAGGACTATGAAAATGTCCTGTCCTGGGATTAGGGAAATAGGCAGTTGGAGCCATTTCCTTCCTTGTCTGCTGACCTAGGAGAGTGATTCCTTTTCCTATTTATGTTCTGGTTTTAAGAAATGACTAATTTGATCAGACTGTGTTCATGGGTAAGAGACAATAAGAAGATGCTGTCTTTAATTTCTTTGAATAATTTAATGTTCAATCTTAATAGATCTTCCATTATGAAGGACGAAGTAGACAAAAGTTAACTACACGACTTCTGCCTCCATTCTTGGAAAAGATATGCCAGCAATTAGATGCTGGTGGTGAAGGACTCTTTCCACAAGTTATGGGATTGCTGTCATTGTTCTTCATACAACACAGGACTCGATGCTGTTTTAACAGTTTTTGTCTGAAAACTATCTTGATTTTGTGTTTTGCCTGTATTATCCTCTTTTAATCATTCAACCTGGCTGGGATTCAGCAATTTCTGTGTTTCAAAGCTTTCATCCAACTGCTTGACTTAACCAATTTTAACACCTTTGCTTCTTTCACTTTGATCTTTGAATTAGCTTCCCAGAGATACTTTAAAGGGTTTATGATTAAAACTTCTTTCTGGGTAAAAGATTATTATTAATAGTATTTAATTTTAATGTTTCCCATGTTTGCTATCTGCCCTCTTTTGCTTCACAAGTTTAACATAACTTTTCCCCTTATTCTCACATGTCTAAAACATCTATCCCATCATCAATGGTAAGGTTAGTTTGTTTTGCTTATTTTTCCCCAACATGTGCAGATCTGGAGAAATGCTATATAACTTCAAGGATAATGCTATTATCATCACATTCACAGTGACATAAGAAAGCTGATGATAGTAACTGCTAGAGTAGGTCTATTATCTGTTTCTCACTAAATCTTTACCTGGCTCTTCTTAGATAAGCTATTAGACATGGGCTTTGGGTCACACAGGTCTTGATCCAAATCCTGGCTGCACTACTTACTAGTGTTGTGGCCTTGGGGAGTCTTTTAAGTACCCTCTATTGGTCCAGGTAGGCCAGCTTATGCTGCAGTAAAAAACAATCTCACAATTTCAATGGATTAAAACAAGAAAGGTTTATTTCTTGCTTAAGCAAAGTCTGATACAGGTCTGGGCAGCTCTCCAGCACAGCTGTTCTCCTCATGATGGCTCAGCATCAACCCTTCACGTCTACACTGGTTTCCTGGATCATGATGGCACAAGAAAGGTTAAGTGGAGAATTAAGCATCAACAACTAAATGTTCCTATCCAGGAAAAACATTACTTCTGCTTCCTTTTCACTGGACAGAATTCATATGACCACAACTAATATCCATATGGCAGAGCATAGCTACTTCCATGTGCACAGAAAGAAGACAGAAGTGGATACCAATGAACAATTATAATGCCGCGTTCTATAACCCTCATTTTCCTCATCAATAAAATGGGGATAATACCTACCGCAAAGGGTTATTATGTCAAGTCAATAAGAAAATGTATATTAAATGCTTAGAATTAAAACTGCAAACACTCAGATAATTGGGAGTTTTTATTACATGTATGTTAAAATGTAATAGCATGGCTATAATGTTACTTTCTTTTGCATGAAGGGAAACCAAAAGACATGATATTAAGAGCTCTGCATGGTATTTCCAATAAAAGCACCATCATCTACAACTGCTATTTGAGCCACTTGAGTGCAAGATATAACTCAATGCATCATTCAAAGAAAGAATGAGAAGGACATACATCAAAATATTAGCAATGGTTATCTCTAGTTGTGAAGTTGTAAAAAATCTAGTTTACTTCTTTATGAATTTTATTTTTTTCTGGCTTTTCTACTATGAGTATGTATTATTAAGAATAATAGATTATTACATACCAGGCTCCCATTTTAATTCCCACAGTATTTTGTGATTTTGATGTTATCCCAATTTTACACTTAAGGAACCTGGGGCACAGAGGAGATGAGTAACTTGCCCAAGTAATGAATGATAGAGTCAGGATTTGTATATTAATCATAAAAAATAAATATTTTAATAGCACATTATATTTATAACTCCAATATTAAGTGCACAATATGTGCCAGTCGCTGTATAAGAGCCTATGGGAGATACCAAGATGGACCTTATCATATCATTGGGGAGGTAAGCAACGTATATACACAAAAAAGTTTATGATGCAAATCCATACATCAGAGACAATCATTCAAAGACAGAGACATGGTCTTCATACTCAGGACCTGGCATAGAACAGCTGCTGGATACTAATTTGCTGAATGAATAAATGATTAAATGGAATTTCAAAGCATCTAATTTTACTGATGAGAAGATGGAAGTCCAGAGAGGTTTCTTGGCTTGCTAGAATTGCACAGCTATTTAGTGGGTGGACTGAGAGAGCCTGTTAGTCTCCTGCTGTCTTCTACCAGCTTCTCTAGGGGAGAGAGGATCTTTGGGATGAAGCAGTCTAAGTAAGCTTCTGCTTTGCCATGTCAGACTTGATTTTGTTACCCTGATTCACTCTGCATCACCAGGGCCTGAAATGTCTCTTCTCAAGATGATCCATGGCCTCCATGTTGCTTCACACATGAGCGCTTCTCTTCTACATGGTACTTGACCTTTCAGCGACATTCAACACAGTGACCACTTCCTCCTTCTTGAAATACTTTCTCCTCTAGGCTTTTGTGACAGCACAATGACCCATTTCTCTCTTTTTTCGTTGTTCATTCTGTCGGGTCTCCTTCACTGACTTCTTTTCTAGCTGACCACTAAATACTTGAGCGCCTCAGGGATTAATCTACTCTACCAACACACTTTACTTAATTCCAACCAGTCCAGCCATTCAACTGTCATCTTTTATGCAAATGAGTTGAAAATCTATATCTTTTCCCTCAGTTCTGGATTCATGTATCTAAATGCTTACTTGGCATTTTCACTTGAATGCCTAATATGCATCTCAAATTAGTTTCAAAACCCAAATCTATTTTCCCCCACTCTTCTACATTTCAATAAATGACATCAGAAATCTCCCAGTTGGTCAAGATAATAACCTAGGAATTATTTTCTTGTGATCCCTTCCTTAAATTGTAACATCCAATCCGCCAATAATTCCTCTTTTCTGCCTCCAAAATATGTTCCCAAATTTATTTGCATCATTTCTTTCTCACCTCCTCATTGTAATTCTTGCTTGGATAACTTCAATAACCCCTAAATGGCTACCTGCTTCGTTTATTGCCCATATTCATTCTCCTCATAACAATGAGAATGATCTTTTAACTGTGTAAATTAGATTCAATCCCATTTCATTTAAAATACCATCCAGCTTCTTATTTGGAAAATCTAGCATTTGCCAGTTTCTCTGACTCTCCACACTCTTCCTTCCCCAATAGCCTATTTCTTATTTCCAATTATCCTGAGCTCCTTCCTGCTGCAGTGTCTTTTCACATGCTCTTCCTCTAGAGACAGGACCAAATGTGTGCCTTTCTTCCCAGCTCTGCATTCAGTAATGTCATGTATGTTAGTGCCTGGAAATTGACTGTTGTAATTTTACACCATGAAAATCAGCAAACTTACAAATCGAGGCTTGCTTTCTTCTCTTTTGAGAGTGAGTTAATCAGGACCCCACTGCTCTTCCTCCAGCTTAACTCAAATGTTACTTTTTCAGTGAGGATTTCTTTGACTACTGTACATGCAAATGCTATCCCCTCCCACCTCTAGTCAATGTCTAGTCTAGTCACTACTTTGCTAACCTCCTTTATAACACACTATCGAAATTATCCATGTTTGCTTACTTGATTGTCTCATCCACTAAAATGTGAGCTTTGTGAAGGCAGGGAAAATCTCTGTTTCGTTCGCTGCTATATTTACCATTCACCTAGAACAGTGCCTGGCACATAGTAGGTGCTCAATAAACACAGTTTGAGATTTGAATAATCAACCCCTGTCTTGTTTCCACCAATCATCCTCATACTGACCCTGGTCTGCTCCCTCTGAGTTCCCCCTCAACTATTCTTTTCAAGCTCACTACTCAACCCTAGAAGTCTTCTTTCTCCAATGTCATCATTGCTCATCCCACAGAGCATACAGAGCTCATTGGCTGGCTGCCCTCACCTACCTACATCTATGCACACCATGCTATCTCCCTTTCTTCCCACCCTAGAAAATGGCTTCAGCATTCATTAACCACCTGCTGTACAAAGATAAGTACCATACTTCCTTTGTTATCAAGGATATGATGGGCTGATGAGGAACAGAGGTCTCTCTTTTTTCCTTTTGAGCCTTCCTCCTACCTCCTGTTTATTCTCGGGTCTTGTTCTTACCTAATTATCTTCTTCTATTCTGTAATTCCAAATTCTTTTGTTCTCAAATGACTACTTTCTCCCCAGCCTATAACCCGGTGCATATCAAGCCTGTCTTACAAACAAGCAAAGAAATTCCCTGACCTCCTCCCGTGTTCAGCCTCTGTCCTCTCTCTCTCAACAGTCAACCTTTGCAAGAATCATCAATACATGCCGTCTCCACTTGCTTACCTCCTAGCCTTTCCTCTGGCCACTGAAATCAGGCTTCTCCTGCTACATCTTGATGGAAACTTCTTCTAATACGAAGCCCATGAGGTTATTACTTGTCCGAGAAAGTGGCAGAACTTATTTATATTCAGGCAGTTTCACACTAGAATTTCATCTCCTTATTCAATACGCCTTATTGCATCCCTTTCATTTTTGCCCAACACTGTCTCCCTAAGCAATCTACTCACGGTCTTGATTTTAATTTCACTTATTATCCTAATTTTTCTAAAATCCATATTGTCAAGGTAACTTTTTCCTAATGTCAGCTAACCTACTAAGGTGGAAATCTACTCCACTTACATACAAACAATTTGGACACAACATATCCTGCCAAACAACTTCTTCTGTTATATTATCCCACTCTTAATTTATTCATTCACTTAACCAGCATCTATTGAGTATCTGCTAACCACCCTGTCTCATCAGTAAGTAATAGGAATATGAAAGTAAATAAAAAAGAGTTACTCCTTGCCACCAAAGAATCTAAAATCTAATTGGCACAAAAATATATACAAATACATGATTACAATGAGGCATATTAGTTGCTGTAACAAGCATGAGTATAGTTTGCTATTGAAGCACTTAGGAGGGACATCTAATCCACTTGTGACTGGATTGTTAGTTTGTAGGTCAAGAAAGTGTTGTTTTGATCTAGCATAATTTGAGTAAACCATTTGATAAAATTTCTCTTATATATTTTTGAATAAGACAGATATTTAGCCAGAGATGAGTGGCTGAAGGACCATTAATGGGGTGAGTTGATTAATAAATTGATACAAACTTAAGAGGGATATGAATCTTTGATACCAGATCAAGGAGCTCCATATTGAGTCCAGCATTATGCAATGTTTTCATCCATGGCTTAAATGAAGACGTAAAGGCTATGTTTTTCAGCTTTTCAGATGAAACCAAGCTTGAAGGGAAAACTAGTGTTTGCTGATAGAACTGGCAAAAGTAACTCTGGACAAATAGGAAGAAAGAAGCAAGATGAGATTTAATTGCAAAGTCCTACATTTTAGATTCAATATTCAAACCGACAAACACTAGCTGTAATAATTACTTAACTACATATGAAAAATGTATTTGAAGTGTAAGTTAGTTATATAAGAATTAAAGAAGAAAGGGGGAGGTGTGCCTTTCTCTGTATTACTACATTGCTCAGGCCACACCAGGAGTTTCAGGAGCTACATCAAAGGGGAAAATTGACAAATTGATATGGGATTAGATGCAGTTATCAGGATAGTGAGGAACTCCTTAAGGAAATGATAAATCTTCGTTTGAAGAAGACAAAAGAGAAGCTGTGAGAAGACTCCTCTGTACTTATTCTGTGTAGGTCCAAAGGGCACTACAAATAGGTGGAAGTTAGATGAAAGAAATCTTTAGCTCAGTTAAAGGAACCATTTTCTAATAATTGGAGATAAGTGACAATGAAATGGGCTGCCTTTTTGAGGAGCTGAATGTTTTAACACTGAAAGTTGCAAGCAGAGGCTGGAGAATGTTGGGTGCCTGGTTCAGCTGGTAGTCAGGCTTAATAATATCTAAATGCCCTTATAGACCTCCACATATCTTTGGCTCCTCTGGGAGGACCTGAAAAGAAGAAGGAGAGTCACAAACAACATAGTCTGCTAACAGTGAAGGACAGACTTTGCATACATGTACCTTGGAAGATGGATGTTCTTTGTTCAACCATCTGTGCACACAATTAGCAGCCACTATCAGCAGTGTTATCTTTAAATACAAAACACACCACATGGATAAAATGTGCACAAATACATTTCTGCTTAAGTAGTGAACCAATAAAATAAATGACCGTGAATTAGAATGCCTAAATATATATTTATATGTTTAAATAAGAGACCAGTTCAATTTCAACTCAAGAACACTTTTATAACCCGCTGTGAAAGATGGGGTGATTTTAAAAAATTGTTTGGTCTTTGTGAAGAGAAGAAGGAAATTAAATACATAGCACACTATTTAAACAACATCAAGGCTATGATTCAAGAAAACAAAAGGCAGGAAATACGAAGTTGAGGTGTGATGTGTTCTCCTTCATTCCAGCTGCTATGTCCATTCACAGAGACAGCTGAAAAGAAAATTGGAACACTATGTAGGCACAGTTTTAAAATATATTTACTTAAGAGAAAACATGGCAAAGATCTTTCATTCTATTTATGGGAGAAGGGATTAAACACTGACTCATCACAGTGTCTTAAAAACATTTTACAAGTTCAGAAAAATTTGCTAATTCCTGTTTTACTTACCATGTGTAAATCAGCTGTGTTGTTCAGAGACAGATTTTCTAGAAATTGATTGAGTTAAGTGAATCTGTTCAATTTCTCCTGATTTCTAAGGGATTGTGTCAAAATAAAGTATTTGTATCTAGTCCTGTTGAAAGGCCATATAGTTAAAGCAGAAATTTGAAAGAGAAAACAAAACCTGCAGAGAGCATAAAATGCAGGCACAATGCTACCCCTTCTTTTCAGCACTGGTCAAGAGAGAAGGACGTGATGAAGGGATGGGCATATTTGTCCGTTGCCCACTGGATGATGGTATTCTGTTGCAGGATGATGGGTTTCTATTGTGGCTCAAGATTTTGCTATTACCGATGTGACCTGAAATCCCTGTCTTGCTTAACAAAGGGATGAGGTGCATGTTTTTAGAAGCCATGGACAGAAATAACATGGAAGAATAAGAACATGATAGATTTGAATAGAAAACAAATCAAGAGTCCTGAAACATATGTAGGGATAAGGCCTGAAACAAGGACAAAGAAAGTTTTGTTTTTTTAAAATTAAAACAAAACAAAAAACAAAAAAGGATGCTGTTAACCTGGAGGGACACATGCATGAAGCTGTCCAGTTCTAGGAATTAATTTGCCTTGGTCTATCCACAGCCTCCATGGGATCCATCAAGCCTCCTTAGCATAATGTTCAAGACTACTCTCAAGCCGTCCCAGCCAGCATTTGATGCTCCTTTCCCTCATCCTGCCAGTCCTATCCTACACAACAGTCAAACTGGACTATGCACACTTCCAGCCTTGCTTATGTTGCCAACTCTGCCTAAGATGTCCTTCCATCCTCTTCTATCCAACATTTTGTCCTGAGGACCATCTCAAATGCCACAAAACCATCTCTTCTGTCTGCCCCAAGTCCAGGCAGCACATTACTTTATTGTTACTTAATTCTTTATTGTCTTCACATGGAAAACTATACACTCTTGGAGGACAGGAAGCATGTCTTAGATTATTTGCTCATTCTTACCATATTGTATTTGTTTTCGTATCTTCAATAGTTACTAGAGTGCCTGTTGTATAGAAGGAGTGTACCATGTACTTTAGATGAGTAAATGGAAGATAATGATAACTGAGTTTACTATTCTTTGTAACACCTAGTTACAAGTAAAACATTGATATTATGTTAAATGGTTTTTGTGTCAAATCATTAAAGCAAGTTTCATAAGACAACAGTTTCTTTTTTTAATTTCAGTAAGTTTTGGGGGAACAGGTGGTGTTTAGATACATGAGCAAGTTTTTTAGTGGTGATTTCTGAGATCTTGGTGCACCCATCACCTGAGCAGTGTACACTGTATCTAATATGAAGTCTTTTATCCCTCACCAGCCTCCCACCCTTTCCCCTGAGTCCCTAAAGTTCAATGTATCATTCTTATGCCTTTGCATTCTCATAGCTTAGCTCCCACTTATTAGTGAGAACATACGATATTTGGTTTTCCATTCCTGAGTTCCTTCACTTAGAATAATGGTCTCCATCCAGGTTTCTGCAAATGCCATTATTTCATTCCTTTTAATGGCTGAGTAGTATTCCATGGTGTGTGTGTGTGTGTGTATGTGTGTGTGTGTGTGTATATATATATACACACACACACACACACACATACACCACTATTTATCCACTCGTTGATTGATGGGCACTTGGGTGGGTTCCATATTTTTGCAATTGTGCTGCTATAAACATGGATGTGCAAGTATGTTTTTCATATAATGACTTCTTTTCCTCTGGGTACATACCTAGTAGTGGATTGTAGGATCAAATGGTAGTTCTTTCAGGTCTTTAAGAAACCTGACCTGTTTTCCATAGTAGTTGCATTAGTTTACATTCCCACCAACAGTATAAAGGTGTTCCCTTTTCACCACATCCATGCCAACATCTATTAGTTTTTGATTTTTAAATTATGGCCACTCTTGCAGAAGTAAGGTGGTATCACATTGTGGTTTTGATTTGCATTTCGCTGATCATTAGTGATGTCGAGGATTTTTTCATATGCTTGTTAACCACTTGTATATCTTCTTTTGAGAATTGTCTATTCATATCCTGGCCCATTTTTGATGGGATTGTTTGTTTCTTGATGATTTGTTTGAGTTCCTTGTAGATTCTGGATATTAGTCCTTTGTTTAAGACAATACTTTCTAGACTTTACTTTTTTAAGTATCAGTATGTCCATTGAAATAATATGTTATAAGCTTTAAGAAAATGAACTCTTGGGAAAATTTAGTAACATTGCAGTGCCATGAGGAAGCATTCTAAGAGGATATACAATGCTGTGGATGCAGAGGTGCACCCCACTTCAAGAGAGATCCTCACTTTGAGGGAAGAACTTCTCAGCCACATGATGTAGTCATCAGGCTGTCTCTAGCTGTCAGCAACTCAGGGCTGCCTCAGCAGCAGAGTTTCCCTGCTAAAGGTCATGCCCTTCCTAGGACAACCCTCAGCTGCTCATTAAGTGAGGTGGGAATACGAAAGCTCTGTTATTTCAGTCACCCTGGTCTGGTGTGCTCTGCTGGGCCATATTTGCTCCAGAGTTCTTCATTGGGTTGACCAAGATTTGTTGGGTCTACAGTGTGGCTTGAGTTCTCCCTCTGCCCAATTCTGCTTTCTCTCCCTTCCTTTCATAGGTGTTAGCTCCCCAAATACTGCCTCAGTAGCTGCTTTCAGAAAGTACAACCTATTACACATAGGAAGACCTGAATTGTCTTTTCCTGGTTAGCCAAGGGAGAATTAAGTCAGGGAGTCTCAATTTAGGCTTAAATGTTCTAACTATTTGTGTCTGGGGTCATACTCACACAAACTTATATTCCAAAGGATCAGAATGTTAGTAATGTATCATTGTGTAGCACAGTCAAATAGAAATGTGTTAGGGCAGCATTTCTGTTTTCTTAGTAGGAAAGCATTCAATATTTTTCTGTTTTCATTGTTAGGTGTATTATAGGCTGCAAGCTTCCTACATGCCTTTTATCAGATTGAGGACAATCCCTTTTATTCCTATGCTGCTAAAAACTTTTATCATGAAGGGGTGTGGAATTTTATCAAGTGCTTTTTCTGCATCTATTGAGATAATGATAGAGTTTTTTCTATTTTGGTCTGTTAATATGATGAGAGTTACACTAATGATTTCTGAATGCTAAGTCAAGCTGACATTGCTGGGATAGAACTAACTTGGTCTTAATTTCTTACCTATTTTATAAATTGCTGGATTGGATTTGCTAAAATTTTTGTTAAGAATTTTGACATCTATATTCAAGCAATCTATTGATCTATATAGTTTTATTCTTTTGTAATGTCTTTGTCTCCTTTTAGTATCAGAGTAATGCTAGCCTCAGAAAGTGAGTTAGAAATTCTTTTCTCTTTTTTTATGGGATCATTTCTGTAGAAGTGGTTTTAATCCCTTTTTTTTTTGATGGAGTTTTACTCTTGTTGCCCAAGCTGGAGTGCAATGGTGTAATCTCGTCTCACTGCAACCTCTGCCTCCCAGGTTCAAGCAACTCTCTTGTCTCAGCCTCCCGAGTAGCTGGGATACAGGCACCCGCCACCATGCCCAGCTAATTTTTGTATTTTTAGTAGAGATGGGTTTTCACCGTGTTGGCCATGCTGGTCTCAAACTCCTGACCTGAGGTGATCAGTCCGCCTCGGCCTTCCGAAGTGCTGGGATGACAGTTGTGAGCCACTGCTCCTGGCCAGTTTTAATACTTTTTAAAATGTTTGGCAGACTCTATCAGTGAAATCATCTGGACCTAGAAACTTCTTTGTGAAAAAGCTTTGAACTATAAATTTATTTTTAAAATTTTTGTTACTATTTTTATATAATGAGCTATTCAAATTATCTGTCTTCCTGAGTAAGCTTTGGTATTGTGTTTTTTCTTTCAATTAATTTTTACAGTTCATCTAAGTTGTCAAATTTATTGGTATCATGTTATTTGTAATATTCTTTTATAATCCTTTCAAAATCTTTAGGATATATATTGATGTCTCTCTTTCAGATATATATTGATACCTCTCTTTCATTCTTGAAATTAGTAATTTGTGTTTTCTTTCTCTCTTTTCTGATAAATCTGGCTACAGTAAAGTGACCAATGCTCCCAGTTTACCCAGGACTGAGAGGCTTCCTGAAATGTGAAATGTTTGGTATTAACACTGAGAAAGTCTCAGGCAAGCCATAATGAATTTGTTAACTTAAACTACAGGCTTATCAATTTTACCGACGTGTTCAAATAACCAACTTTTGGTTTCATAGCTTTTTCTGTTATTACTTGTCCATTTTTTATTTTATTGGTTTCTGCATTTACATTATCAGCGTCCTTCAGTTTACTTCAAATTTAATTTACTTTTATTTTTCTTGCTTTTTAAGGTAGAAGTTTAGATAATTGATTTAAGACCCTTTCCCCACTCATATAATCATGTAATGTTGTAAATTACCCTTAAGCATTGATTTAGCTGAATCCCAGAAATTTTGATATGTTGAGTTTTCATTTTCACTCAGTTCAAAATATTTTCTAATTTCCCTTGTGATTTCTCATTTGGCCCATGGTTTATTTTTACTTCTATGGTTTAATTTCCCAATGTTTGGGGATTTCCCAGCTAACTTTCTGTTATTAATTTCTGGTTTGATTCTGCTGCAGTAAAGAATGCACTTTGTGTAATTCCAGTTCTCTTGAATCTATTAAGACCTATTTAAGTGTACAGCATCTAATCTAGCTGAATATTCTATGTGTACTTAAATATAATGTCTATTCTGCTCTAGTTGGGTGATGTGTTCTATAAATGTTTATTAGGTTGGCTGACCAATAATATTGGTCAAGTCTTCTGCATCCTTAGTGATTTTTTTGGCTACTTGTTCTAGAAATAACTGAGAGAAGAATATTGAAATTTCCAATTAAGATTATGGATGTCTATTTCGACTTTCAGTTTTATCAGTTTTTACTTTAAAAAATTGTTATCAGGTGCATATATATTTAAGATTGCATGTTTGCTTGATCAATTAATCGCTTTATCATTATGAAATGTTCCTCTTTATACCTGAAACAATTCCTTTTTCTGACATTGTTATATTCACTTCACACTCTTTATTTTTTATTGTTTGTATAGTATACTTTTTCTCATTCTTTTACTTTTAATTTATAAGTGTGTTTATACTACAGTAAGTATTTCATGGATGATGGATAGTTGAATTTTTCTTTTTTAAAGTCAAATCTGACAATCTCTCCATTTTAATTGGAGTGCTTAGATCAGTTACATTTAAAATAATTAGTGATATAGTAATATTCTAACATCTTGTAATTCATTTTCTATTTTCCCCACCAGCCCTTTATTTTAAAACCTGATTAAGTTTTTGTTTATGATTTATGTTTTTTCCACTATTGGAAAGGTACAGGTTTTAGCTATACATATTCGTTTCATTACTTTACTGGTTGCTCTAGGGTTTACTATACACATTTGTGGCTTATTTTAGTCAAACAGTATTATACCCTTCGTGTACATTATTTAATAGTGTTATAACATTCATATATATTATATTAAAAAATTATTTAATAGTGTTATACCCTTCATGTATATTACCATTATTTACTTCCCTTTTACCTCTTTTCTTTATGCTATTGTTGTCCTACTTTTTATTTTTACATACTTTATAAACATTACAATACATTATTGACTTTTTATTATACTTTAAGTTTTAGGAAACATGTGCGCAATGTGCAGGTTCGTTGCATAGGTATACATGTGCCATGTTGGTTTGTTGTACCCATCAACTCGTCATTTTCATTAGGTATTTCTCCTAATGCTATCCCTCCTCCAGCTTCCCACCCCTGACAGGCCCTGGTGTATGATGTTACCTGCCCTGTATCCAAGTGTTCTTACTGTTCCATTCCCACCTGTGAGTGAGAATATGAGGTGTTTGGTTTTCTGTCCTTGTGATAGTTTGCTGAGAATGGTGGCTTCCAGTTTCATCTATGTCCCTGCAAAGGACATGAACTCATCCTTTTTATGGCTGCATAGTATTCCATGGTGTATATGTGCCACATTTTCTTAATCCAGTCTATCATTGATGGACATTTGGGTTGGTTCCAATTGTTTGCTATTGTGAATAGTGCCACAATAGACATATGTGTGCATGTGTCTTTACAGTAGCATGACTTATAATCCTTTGGGTATATACATAGTAATGAGATCTCTGGGTCAAATGGTAGAAATACCATTGACCAGAAATTGTTCTAGATGCTTGAGGAATTGCCACACTGTCTTCTGCAATGGTTGAACTAATTTACACTCCCACAAACAGTGTAAAAAGCGTTCCTATTTCTCCACATCTGCTCCAGTGTCTGTTATTTCCTGACTCTTTAATGATTGCCATTCTAACTGGCGTGAGATGATAGCTCATTGTGGTTTTGATTTGCATTTCTCTGATGACCAATGATGATGAGCATTTTTTCATGTGTCTGTTGGCTGTATAAATGTCTTCTTTTGAGAAATGTCTGTTCATATCCTTTGCCCACTTTTGGATGGGGTTGTTTGTTTTCTTCTTGTAAATTTGTTTAGGTTCTTTGTAGATTCTGCATATTAGCTCTTTGTCAGATGGGTAGATTGCAAAAATTTTCTCCCATTCTATACGTTGCCTATTCACCCTGACGGTAGTTTCTTTTGCCATGCAGAAGCTCTTTAGTTTAATTAGATCCCATTTATCTATTTTGGCTTTTGTTGCCATTGCTTTTGGTGTTTTGGTCATTAAGTCCTTGCCAATGCCTATGTCCTGAATGGTATTGCCTAGATTTTCTTCTAGGGTTTTTATGGTTTTAGGACTAACAGTTAAGTCTTTAATCCATCTTGAATCAATTTTTGTATAAGGTGTAAGGAAGGGATCCAGGTTTAGCTTTCTACATATGGATAGCCAGTTTTCCCAGCACCATTTCTTAAATAGGGAATCCTTTCCCCATTTCATGTTTTTGTCAGAGTTGTCAAAGATTAGATGGTTGTAGATGTGTGGTGTTATTTCTGAGGCCTCTCTTATGTTCTATTGGTCTATATATCTGTTTGGGTACCAGTACCGTCCCGCTTTGGTTACTGTGGCCTTGTAGAATAGTTTGAAGTCAGTAATGGGATTCTTTCTTTTTGCTTAGGATTGTCTTGGCAATGCAGGCTCTTGTTTGGTTCCATATGAACTTTAAAGTAATTTTTCCAATTCTATGAAGAAAGTCATTGGTAGCTTGATGGGGATGGCATTGAATCTATAAATTACCTGGGCAGTATGGCCATTTTCATGATATTAATTATTCCTATCCATGAGCATGGAAAATTCTTCCATTTGTGTCCTCTTTTATTTCTTTGAGCAGTGGTTTGCAGTTCTTGTTGAAGAGGTCCTTCACATCCCTTGTAAGTTGGAGTCCTAGGTATGTTAATCTCTTTGTAGCAATTGTGAATGGGAGTTCACTCATGATTTGGTTCTCTGTTTGTCTGTTATTGGTGTATAGGAATGCTTGTGAATTTTGCACATTGATTTTGTATCCTCAGACTTTGCTGAAGTTGCTTATCAGCTTAAGGAGATTTTTGACTGAGACGATGGGGTTTTCTAAATAGGCAATCATGTCATCTGCAAACAGGGACAATTTGACTTCCTCTTTTCCTAATTGAATATCCTTTATTTCTTTCTCTTGCCTGATTGCCCTGACCAGAACTTCCAACACTATGTTGAATAGGAATAGTGAGAGAGGTCATCCTTGTGTTGTGCCAGTTTTCAAAGGGAATGCTTCCAGTTTTTGCACATTCAGTATGATATTGGCTGTGGGTTTGTCATAAATCATTCTTATTATTTTGAGGTGTGTTCCATCAATACCTAGTTTATTGAGAGTTTTTAGCATGAAGGGTTGTTGAATTTGTCGAAGGCCTTTTCTGCATCTACTGAGATAATCATGAGGTTTTTGTCATTGGTTCTGTCTATGTGATGGATTACTTTTATTGATTTGCAAATGTTGAAACAGCCTTGCATCCCAGGGATGAAGCTGACTTGAACATGGTGGATAAGCTTTTTGATATGCTGCTGGATTTGGTTTGCCAGTATTTTTTGAGGATTTTCACATCAATGTTCTTTGGGGATATTGGTTTAAAATTCTCTTTTTTTGTTGTGTCTCTGCCAGACTTTGGTATCAGGATAATGTTGGCCTCATAAAATGAGTTAGGGAAGATTCCCTCTTTTTCTATTGATTGGAATAGTCTCAGAAGGAAGGGTACCAACTCTCTTTGTACCTCTGTCAGAATTTGGCTATGAATCAATCTGGTCCTGGAACTTTTTTGGTTGGTAGGCTATTAATTATTGCCTCAATTTCAGAGCCTGTTATTGGTCCCTTCACAGATTCAACTTCTTCCTGGTTTAGTCTTGGAAGTGTGTATGTGTCCAGGAATATGTCCATTTTGTTTTTATAGTATTCCCTGATGGTAGTTTGTATTTCTGTGGGATCAGTGGTGATATCCCCTTTATCATTTTTTATTGTGACTATTTGATTCTTCTGTTTTCTTCTTTATGAGTCTTGCTAGCAGTCTATCAGTTTTGTTCATTTTTTCAAAAGACCAGATCCTGGATTCATTGATTTTTTGAAGGGTTTTTTGTGCCTCTATCTCCTTCAGTTCTGCTCTGATCTTAGTTATTTCTTGCCTTCTGCTAGCTTTTGAATTTGTTTGCTCTTGCATCTCTAGTTCTTTTAATTGTGATATTAGGGTTCAACTTTAGATCTTTACTGCTTCCTCTTGTGGGCATTTAGCGCTATAAATTTCCCTCTACCCACTGTTATAAATGTGTTCCAGAGATTCTGGTACATTGTGTCTTTGTTCTCATTGGTTTCAAAGAACATCTTTATTTCCGCCTTAATTTCATTATTTACCCAGTAGTCAATCAGGAGCAGGTGTTCGGTTTCTGTGTAGCTGTGCAGTTTTGAGTGAGTTTCTTAATCCTGAGTTCTAATTTGATTGCTATGTGGTCTGAGAGACAGTTTGTTGTAATTTCTGTTCTTTTACATTTGCTGAGGAGTGGCTTTACTTCCAATTATGTGGTCAATTTTAGAATATGTGTTATATAGTGCTGAAAAGAATGTATATTCTGTTGATTTGGGATAGAGAGTTCTGTAGAGGTCTATTAGGTCTGCTTGGTCCAGAGCTGAGTTCAAGTCCTGGATATCCTTGTTAACCTTCTGTCTCGTTGATCTAATATTGACAGTGGGGTGTTAAAATCTCCCATTATTATTGTGTGGGAGTTTAAGTCTTTTCGTAGGTCTCTCAGGACTTGCTTTATGAATCTGGGTGCTCCTGTATTGAGTGGATATATATTTAGGATAGTTAACTCTTCTTGTTGAATTGATCCCTTTACCATTATGTAATGGCCCTCTTTGTCTCTTTTGATCTTTGTTGGTTTAAAAACCTGTTTTATCAGAAACTAAGATTACAATCCCTATTTTTTTTTTTTTTTCCACTTGCTTGGTAGAGCTTCCCTTTATTTTGAGCCTATGTTTGTCTCTGCATGTTGGATGGGTCTCCTGAATACAACACACTGATGGGTCTTGACCCTTTACCCAATTTGGCAGTCCATGTCTTTTAATTGGGGCATTTAGCCCATTTACATTTAAGGTTAATATTGTTATGTTTGAATTTGTTCCAGTTATTATGATGTTAGCTGGTTATTTTGTCCATTAATTGATACAGTTTCTTTATAGTGTTGATGGTCTTTACAATTTGGCATGTTTGTGCTGTGGCTGGTACCGGTTGTTCCTTTCCATGTTTAGTGCTTCCTTCCTGAGCTCTTGTAAGGCAGGTCTGGTGGTGACAAAATCTCTCAACACTTGCCTGTCTGCAAAGGATTTTATTTCTTCTTCATTTATGAAACTTAGTTTGGCTGTATATGAAATTCTTGGTTGAAAATTATTTTCTTTAAGAATGTTGAATTTTGACCCCCACTCTCTTCTGGCTTGTAGGGTTTCTGCAGAGAGATCCATTGTTAGTCTGATGGGCTTCCCTTTGTGGGTAACCCAACCTTTCTGTCTGGCTGCCCTTAACATTTTTTCCTTCATTTCAACTTTGGTGAATCTGACAATCATGTGTCTTGCTTGGGGTTGCTCTTCTCGAGGAGTATCTTTATAGTGTTCTCTGTATTTCCTGAATTTGAATGTTGGACTGCATGGATAGGTTGGGGATGTTCTCCTGGATAACATCCTGAAAAGTGTTTTCCAACTTGATTCCATTCTCCCTGTCACTTTCAGGTACACCAATCAAACATAGATTTGGTCTTTTCACATAGTCCTATATTCTTGGAGGCTTTGTTCGTTTCTTTGTACTCTTTTTTCTCTAAACTTGTCTTCTTGTTTTATTTCATTAATTTGATCTTCAATCACTGATATCCTTTCTTCCACTTGATCGAGTCAGCTACTGAAGCTTGTGCATGCATCACGAAGTTCTCATGCCATGGTTTTCAGCTTCATCAGATCTTTTAAGGTCTTCTCTACACTGTTTTTTCAATTAGCCATTTGTCTACCCTTTTTTCAAGGTTTTTAGCTTCCTTGCAGTGGGTTAGAACATGCTTCTTTAGCTCAGAGAATTTTGTTATTACCGGCCTTCTGAAGCCTACTTCTGTCAACTCTTCAAAGTCATTCTCCATCCAGCATTGTTCCTTTGCTGGTGAGGAGCTGCAATCCTTTGGAGGAGAAAAGGTGTGCTCTGGTTTTTAGAATTTTCAGCTTTTCTGCTCTGGTTTCTCCCCATCTTTGTGATTTTATCTACTTTGGTCTTTGATGTTGGTGACCTACAGATGGGGTTTTGGTGTGGATGTCCTTTTTGTTGATATCGATGCAATTCCTTTCTGTTTGTTAGTTTTCCTTCTAACAGTCAGGTTCCCTCAGCTCCTTGTCTGTTGGCGTTTGCTGGAGGTTCACTCTAGACCCTGTTTGCCTGGGTATCACCAGTGGAGGTGGCAGAACAGCAAATATTGCTGCCTGATCCTTCCTCTGGAAGCTTCGTCCCAGAGGGGCACCCACCTATATGAGGTGTCTGTTGGCCCCTACTGTGAGGTGTCTCCCAGTTAGGCTACACGGGGTTCAGGAACTCACTTGTGGAGGCAGTCTGTCCGTTTTCAGAGCTCAAATGTCATGCTGGGAGAACCACTGCTCTCTCTTCAGAGCTGTCAGACAGGGAAGTTTAAGTCTGCAGAAGTTTCTGCTGCCTTCTGTTCAGCTATGCTCCACCCACAGAGGTGGAGTCTGTAGAGGCAGTAGGTCTTGCTGAGCTGCAGTGGGCTCTGTCCAGTTCAAGCTTCTCAGTCGCTTTGTTTACCTACTTAAACCTCAGCAATGGCAGACGCCTGTCTCTCCTCCCAGGTGCAGCCTCACAGGTCGATCTCAGACTGCTAGGCTAGCAGTGAGCAATGCTCCGTGGGCATGGGACCCACCCAGCCAGGCATGGGAGAGAATCTGCTGGTCTACCAGTTGCTAAGACCATAGGCACAGTACTTGGGTGGAGTGTCCAGTTTTCCCAGGTACAGTCTGTCACAGTTTCCCTTGGCTAGGAAAGGGAAATCCCCCTATCCCTTACACTTCCTGGGTGAGGCAACATCCCACCCTGCTTTGGCTTGCCCTCTGTGGGATGCACCCACTGTCCCACCAGCCCCAGTGAGATGGACCAGGTGCCTCAATTGGAAATGCAGAAGTCACCTGTCTTCTGCATCAGTCACGCTGGGAACTGCAGACTGGGGCTGTTCTCATTCTGCCATCTTGGAACAGAAGCTCCAGGACCAATACATTACTGATTTTGTTTTAAATCATCCATTGTCTCTTAAATGGATTTTAAAAATCAGAAAATTGTCTGCATATTAAACAGGTGAAATCTTTATTCCTCCAGTCCATAGCAAAGTGCATGTTTATAATAGTTGTTTTAGTGTCTTTCCTGTTAATTTCATCAACACTTTTTTTTCTAATTCTGTGTCTACTAGTTGACTTTTGACCTAGTCATGGGTCATTTTTTTCATTTTATTTCATTTTTTTGTATCTTAGCAATATTAGAGTAGATGCTAGATACAGTGAATTTTATATTGCTGAGTGCTGGATTTTGTTGTATTTTAAACAGTGTTGAATTTTTGTTGGCAGGCAATTCAAAGATTGGTTGATTACTTTGGACTGTTTCTATCGTGGAAGGGGTAGTGTTTTGTCCTTACTGCAATAGACACTTAAAATGAATATAGATTTGTCTTCCCTGATTACAATCATTCTGCCAAAACTATCATCCATGAACTTACAGAATGCCTCATCCACCATCATGTTATTCTACACAGCATTGCTTTTGACCAAGAAGCTCACTTCACAGCTAAAGAAGTGCAGCAGTAGGCACATGCTCATGGAATTTACTGGTGTTACTATGTTCCCAGAATCCTGAAACAACTGGCTTGATATAATAAAGAAGTGGCCTTTTGAAGACTCAGTTACAGTGCCAGGGAGGCGGCAATATTTTGCAGGGCTGGAGCAAGGTTCTCCAGAAGCTATATATGATCTGAATCAACATCCAATATATGGTACTATTTCTGTGATAGCCAGAGCTCACAGATTCATGATCAAGGGATGGAAATGGGAGTGGCATCACTTACTATTACCACTAGTGAACCACTAGCAAAACTTTTACTTCCTGTTCCTACAACCTTATGCTCTTCTGTCCCAGAAGTCATAGCTTCAGAAGGAGGAATGCTTCCACCAGTAGACAGAACGATGTTTCCATTAAACTGGAAGTTAAGACTGCTACCTGGCCACTTTGGGCTCTTCATTCCTCTGAGTAAACAACCCAAGAGGGAAGTTATGGTTTTGGCTGGGGTTATTACTCCGGACTACCCAGGGGAAACTGGACTACTATTCCACAATGGAGTTAAGGAGGAGTATTCTAGAATAGAGGGGAACCTTTAGGGTATCTCTTAGTATTACCATGCCCTGTGATTAAGGTCAATGGAAAACTATGACAGCCTAATCCAGGCAGTACTATGAATAGCTCAGACTCTCAGTAATTGAAGGTTTATGTTACCCCACCAGGTGAAGAATCTTACCCAACTGAGGTGCTTGCTGGAGGTAAAGAAAATACAAAATGGGTAGTAGAAGAAGGTAGTTATAAATACCAGCTACAACCACTTGACCAGTTACAGAAATGAGGATTACAATTGTCATGAATATTTCCTCTTTATTTTGTTAGAAATACATTTTGTGTGTATATATACATATGTTAGGCAAATATCTTTCTTTTCTTTACTGTCTTATTTCCATATGATGTAACATAAGACATATTGACTTTGTATCAGTATTTAAGCATTGTTAATTTTATATTTTAGTATTTAAGCTACAGGATATCAGGAGAAGACTAAACACCACTCAAGGACTACTTCCTCTTCTAGGTAAGGAATTGGTGCATTTTTGGCTGTATGAAAAATAGTTGTAACATGTTAGGTGAAGTGATTAATGTTATGTTATTATCTTATCTGGAGATTGAATATGCTTTAAGTAGATGTGGGTGCCAAGTTGACAAGGGGCTGCCTTGTGATGATTTATTTTGTGTCAGTTTGACTGGGTTAAGGGATACCTAGATAGCTGGTAAAACATTGCTTCTGGGTATATCTGTGAGGTTATTTCCAGAACAGATTAGCATTTTAATCAATGGACTGAGTAAAGAAGATCTGAGCTCCCAATGTGGGCAGGCATTATTCAATATGTTGAGGTCATAGATAGAAAAAATTGCAGAGGAGGGGAAAATTCACTCTCTCTTATAGAGCTGGAATAACCATCTTCTGCTCTGAGATGTGAGAGAGGTTTAGGTTCTTGGGCCTTCAGATTGTGGGGCTTACACCAGCATCCCCACTACTCTCTGGTCCTCAGGCCTTTGGCCTCGAATAGAGAGTTACATAATTATCTTACCTGGTTCTTAGGCCTTTGGATTCAGAATGAATTAAACCACTGACTTTTCTGGTTCTACAGCTTGAAGATACCATATCATAGGACTTCTTGGCCTCCACAATCACATGGGCCAATTCCCATAATGAATCTCCTCTTATATATTTATATCCTCTGAATCCTGTGCTCTGGAGATCCCTGACTCATACCTTTAAGTTTTGTTACAATAGCACTCATTTTTAGTACGAATGCGTATATAAATTAATGTTTGATCAGAGAAATAATAGCACTTGATTGATATAGAATATGTCATTTATTACAGAGATTTGACCTAATGCAAATTGATCCAGCTAAAGAGGTTTGCTCCCTTCATTTTTGCAAGTTACCCACAACTACTGAATAATAAACCCAAGAACAACTTCAGTGTTTGGTGGCCTGTGGCTAGGCTAGGCAGCCATCTCTCTGCTTTGATATGAGCATTCTGCTTCTGGCTTATCTGTCTGAAACCGCACAGTGCTCTTTGAGAGCACCTTACTGCCAGAGGTGTCACTTGGAGACAGAGTTTGTTTTAAATATAGAAGAATCATTTCTGACATTGATGTTAGCTACATTTTAAGCCCTTGACTATTAGAGGTTGTAATCAATGTAAATAAGAGAAAGCAATTAGAGGCATAAGAATTGGAAAGAAATAAGTAAAAGTAGCTTTAATTTTAGGTAACATGATTATATATTTGGAAAATATAAAAGAATCAATGGAAAGCTATTAAAATAATAAAATAATTTAGTAAGAAGAAAGTTAAAAAATTAGCATGAAATCAAAAGCAAATATATATATATATATACACAAAAACCAAAGGCATAATGAAAGAGGAGAACACATTTATGATAACAAATAAGAATATAAAATACTTTGGCATAAAAGCAACAAGAAATGCCCAAAACCTGTAAGAGAAAAACTATAAACTTCTCCTGAATGATATAAAAGTAGACCTGAACAGTAAAGACATACTATGTTCTTGTCTAGAGAGACTCAAATTTGTAAAGATGTCAGTTCTAAGTTCGTGTATACATACAATGCAATCCTAATAAAATGCAACCAGATTGTTTTCTGAACATAGACAGTTTGATTATAAAGTTCAGTGGGAAAATAAATAAGCATGGAAAAAAAGAGTATTGAGTTGGTCTTGCCGTACTTGACGCTAAAATGTAATGGAAAGCCTTTATAATTAAAATAGTTTGATGTTAGTGTGTGAATAGACAAACAAACTAATAGAACAAATGAAAAAAATCTCAAAATAGATTCAATTGCATATGGATATTTACAATACAATCAGGGCAGCATCTCAAATCAGTGGGAGAAAAGGTCAACTTTTTAAAAAGTGGTGTTAGAATAATTAGATAGCCACACGGAAAAAATAAAATTGAATGGAATCCCTCACATTGTACACCAAGATAAATTCCAAATGCATCATACAAATAAAAGGACCAAAAGAACACATAGTTGGATTCCTCTATAATTTAAAAGCAGTGAAAACTTAATCTAAATCTGATTAAGGAAAAAGATGGAAATTGTGATATTTTAAAAATTTAAATTTTATATGGAAAATACATCATAAGTAAAATAAAGATAAGGTAAAATAGGAAAAATATTTGCAACTTATATTTATAATAATATAAAGAGTTTATACAAATGCAGGAGAAAAAATCCAACAATCATATAGAACAATGAGCTAGAAATATAGACCATTGACCAAAACAGTACAAATAACTCTCAAATTATGAGGAGATGCTCAACCCTAAACATAATAAGAAAATTTAAATTTAACCATGTTATCAGATTGGCAAAAAATCAAGTTTAATAACAAATTCTGTTGGCAATTCTATGGAGAAGTGGGCACTCATAAATTTCTAGTGTATCTACAAAAGGTTGAACCCCTATGGACGATAGCTTGACATCATCAAATAAAATTATTTATGCATTTACCCTTTGTCTTTACAATCTGCTTGTAGTTATCTGTCCCAAAGATACCACTATAAAACTATGAAAAGATATATCCACAAAGCAATTCATTATAACACTATTAGTAATAGCAAAGACTGAAAACAACCCAAATATCCATTGCTAAAGAACTAGTTGAATAAACCATGCTATGACCATAAGTGGAACCCTAGGCACCTGTATAAAGGAATGAGGACTCTCCATATGCTACCATACTACTTTGGAGTGATCGCAAGAATATATTGTTAAGTAAAGAAAGGCATGGTGAAGAAAAGTATGTATAATATTTCACCTTTCACAAAGGTGAAATACATGTACACACACATACATATATGTTTATATTTAATGCTTTGAAGTATAAACCATAACATTTTTTAAATTTTGGTTACTGGATGGGAATAAGGAATGGATAAAGAAGTTAGACTTTTTTGAAGTTATGTTCTGTGTAAACTTAAGTTTGAAACCTTGTAAATATTTAAAATATTATAGACATGAATTAAATTTTCAAAAGGAATGTCTAATGATGTGCCTCTATTTGGGCACATAAATACACAGAAAGAAACCATATTCCAGGTGACGTTAAAGCACAGTCATGTGCCTATACCCCAAAGCAGAAAAGAAACTAATAAAAAACTTTAAACATTAGATTATTTTCAGTAAGCTATGATGGTAATATTGTTATACTAAGACTATGTTCATAATGAGGGATAAAGCAAATTAACAATAATGTGGTATCATTGAGAAAAAGATTTTTGCTGTGGGAGAAATGCAAGAGGAAAGAGCAATAAGAATGAGTAGAAACCTTGTAGTCTCGAAGTTGAACTGGAGGTATGTATTAGCCCGTTTTCATGCTGTTGATAAAGGCATATCTGAGACTGGGAAGAAAAAAAGGTTTTATTGGACTTACAGTTCCACAGGGCTGGGGAGGCCTCAGAATCATGGTGGAGGGGAAAGGCACTTCTTATATGGTGGTGGAAAGAGAAAATGAGAAATATGTAAAAGTGGAAACCCCTGATAAACCCATCAGATCTCATGAGACTTATTCACTATCACGAGAATAGCACGAGAAAGACCGGCCCCCATGATTCAATTACCTCCTACTGGGTCCCTTCCACAACATGTGGGAATTCTGGAAGATACAATTCAAGTTGAGATTTTGGTGGGGGCAAAACCAAACCATATCATTCTGCCCTGGCCCCTCCCAAATCTCATTTCCTCACATTTCAAAACTAGTCATGCCTTCCCAACAGTCCCCACAAAGTCTTAACTCATTTCAGCATTAACTCAGAAGTCCACAGTCCGACGTCTCATCTGAGACAAAAGAAGTCCCTTCTGCCTATGAACCCGTAAAATCAATAGCAAGTTAGTTACTTCTTAGATACAATGGGATACAGGCATTGGGTAAAAACAGCCATTCAAAATGGGAGAAATTAGCCAAAACAAAGGGGCTACAGGCCCCATGCAAGTCCGAAATCCAGCAGGGCAGTCAAATCTTAAAGTTCCAAAATGATCTGTTTGACTCCATGTCTTGCATCTGGGTCATGCTGAGCCAAGAGGTGGGTTCCCATGGTCTTGGGCAGCTCTGTCCCTGTGGGTTTGCAGGGTACAGCCTCCCTCCTGGCTGCCATCATGTCCTGGCATTGAGTGTGTGGGGGTTTTCCAGGTGCATGGTGCAAGCTGTCAGTGGACCTGCTATTCTGGGGTCTGGAGGATGGTGGCCCTCTTTTCACAGCTCCACTAGGCAGTACCCCTGTAGGAACTCTGTGTGGGGGCTCTGACCTCACATTTCCCTTCCACACTGCCCTAGCAGAGGTTCTTCATGAGCACCCTGCCCCTACAGCAAACTTCCGCCTCATTATCCAGGTGTTTCCATATATCTTCTGAAATCTAGGCAGAGGTTCCCAAACCTCAATTCTTGATTTCTGTGCACCTGCAGGCTCACCACCACATGGAAGCTGCCAAGGCTTGGGGTTTGCACCCTCTAAAGCCACAGCCTGAGCTGTACCTTGGCCCCTATTAATCACAGCTGGAGCAGCTGGGATGCAGGAACAAAGTCCCTAGGCTGCACACAGCATAGGAACCCTGGGCTCCACCCATAAAGCCATTTTTCCTCCTATGCCTCCAGGTCTGTGATGAGAAGGGCTGCCACAAAGACCTCTGACATGCCCTGGAAACATTTTCCCCATTGTCTTGGGGATTAACATTCAGCTCCTTTTTACTTATGCAAATTTCTGCAGCAGGGTTAAATTTCTTCTCAGAAAATGGGGTTTTCTTTTCTATTACATTGTCAGGCTGCAAATTTTTCAAACTTTTATGCTCTACTTCCCTTATAAAATGAAATGCCTTTAACAGCACCCAAGTCACCTCTTGAATGCTTTGCTTTTTATAAATTTCTTCTGCCAGATACCTGAAATCCTCTCTCTCAAGTTCAAAGTTCCACAAATCTCTAGGGCAGGGAAAAATGCCACCAGTCTCTGCTGAAACATAACAAGAGTCACCGTTGCTCCAGTTCCCACAAGTTTCTCACCTCCATCTGAGACCACCTCAGCCTGGATCTTATTGTTCATATCACTATCAGCATTTTTGTCAAAGCCATTCAACAAGTCTCTAGGAAGTTCCAAACTTTCTCTCATTTTCCTATCTTCTTCTGGGCCCTCCAGACTGTTCCAACCTCTGCCTGTTACCCAGTTCCAAAGTCGTTTCCACATTTTCAGGTATCTTTTTAGCAACACTCAACTCCCAGTACCCATTTACTGTATTAGTCTGTTTTCACACTGCTGAGAAAGGCGTAACAAAGACTGGGAAGAAAAAAGGGTTTAATTGAACTCACAGTTCCATATTGCTGGGGAGGCCTCAGAATCATGGCAGGAGGCAAAAGGCGCTTCTTACATGGCAGTGGCAAGAGAAAATGGGAAAGAAGCAAAAGTGGAAACACCTGATAAACCCATCAGATCTCATGAGACTTATTCACTAGCACAATAATAGCACTGGAACGACCAGCCCCCCTGATTCAATTACCTCCTACTGAGTCCCTCCCACAGCACTTGGGAATTCTGGAAAATACAGTTCAAGTTGAAATTTTGGTGAGGGCACAGCCAAATCACATCAAGGTGTCTGGGTAAATTCATGATTTTTGCTAGCTCACCAAAAAGACCTAGAGGCAATGAGCAGCTCAATAACAATGAGCTCCCCTAGGGCCAAAATGATTATCTCTAAATACTGTTTCCAACCAAAAGAAACCAGGGCTTCTTGGATAAATAAATGGCTGATTCAAGGTGTGGGGTAGGAAGTACACAAAATGAGTCTGAAAAATCTTGTCATACCGACATCCAAAAGTACCCATCAGCAACTACTAGTAGAAATGGCTTGGAGCCAGTTAAATAGTCTCCCTTTGGGTGAAGGGGAACAATCAAAGCATCAATACAGATAATAATCACAATAGAATAAAATACATCAAATGTGTCAAATCCATGCATATGTAATAATAGGTAAAATTATTTTTCATTGATTCTCTCTAAAGGATATTAGAGGACCTACTTAATATTTTTAAAACTGGGAAGTAAAAGAAAACAATAAAGTATTTATTCTACCATTGCTAAACAAAACTGTAGCTTAAGGTAAATAAATAATAGATGAGGAAAAGTTTGCCTTTTACAAGTATTTTTGTTAATACTTGAAGAAGAAATGATGGAATTAGAATTTCATCAATTTGCAAAACCTAATGACATAATGCATCTAGGCAACAATCGTCAATGATCAAAAACAGGAGACAACCAGACATCTTGTACCTACTGGTGGAAACACAGCACCTTCTATACAGTATTTTTTAAAAAATATTAATATAATCAAGCTTCCAGATCTAACTACCATTTGAAGAATACACAGAGAACAAAGTAACATGTTAACAAAAACCATGAAGATGCAATAGACTTTGGGAAACTGTAAGTTAAACAATGTGCTTTTACAACAATAACAAAGTGCAATTAAAAAATAAAAAAGAATGGGAAAGGAGCATTTTTTAACATATATTAAAAGAAATTCAAGAGATATATTAATCAATTGACAGTGCTGACTTTATTTAGATGCCATTTCAAACTTCCAACTTAGAAAAAGTTTAAAAATAAAAAGAAACATGTATAGAACATTAAAGGACATTCGATAATATTAAGGAATTATGTTGGGTGTGTTTGTGATGATGGTATTGTGATTGTGTTTAATAAGGAATCCTTGTCTTTAGGAAGTATATACTAAATTATACAGAGGAAATTTTTAAAACATACAATAAAATCAGAGCATAAAGTAAAAATATTTTATAGATAAAAATTATCCTAGAAAAATCCTTTAAATTGTCCAAAAAGTACAGAAAAAGTCTATCATCTTTAAATAAATCCAATGGTTTTACCTTTACTCTTGGAACAAATGAGTGTTTCTATGTTCCAAACGAAATAGATGGCATATATTTAGGAGCCAAATTGCATAGAAATGGGTATTGTTAAATTCTGAAATCATAAGCAGTGAGGGCATATAGTTGAATTTATAAAAGTTAAATGTGCATCTGATAGGATAGTAGCAAATGCTAAACAAGGCATTCTACCCTGGCACAGTAGCACATAACTCACGACATACGACAAAGCACTTGTGGCAGGAGGGTGGTAAGTGGGAGGGAGAGGGAGCGGTTCAGGCACTTGACCTGCAAGCTCCAGGCCAGGCAATTAGAGGACCTACTTAATATTTTTAAAACTGGGAAGTAAAAGAAAACAATCAAGGGTGACAGGCAACATTTGACATCCAGGGCAGAGAGCACGAACAAGTCTCAGCTCGGGCCATCCTGATGAGTAAAGACATTCATTCATTCACTCATGCACTCATTTTTAAAACTTTTATGGAACACTGTGTGCTAGACACTATTGTACATGATGAGGATACAAAGATGAACACATGATCCCTTTTCTCTCCTTGCTCACAGTCAAGTGTGCAGAAGAGAGAAGTGGATTCGTGATTGCAGTGCAACTTAATGAGTACAGATCTGCACACATTATACGATGGCATACTATACATTATACACATCCACACCTGGGTAGGCTTCCAAGAGGAGGTGATGGTCAAGGTAAGCTTTGGAGCATGAATAGAAACCAATACAGAGGAGAGTTGGGGACAGAGGGAAAAATGAGCATGTATTTGAGAGTCTGCACACAGAGAGGCCAAAGGTAATCTGGGAAAAGCAACATCTGAGAAATGCAAACAACTTGCCATCCAGGAAAAAGATAATAGATTTGGGTCCTAAGGGAAATTTCAGTCCTGGGTATTCAAGAGAAAGTAGGAATCCCAGTCCTGATAGTAGGTTCTCAAATGAGAGCAATGTCAAAGTCCAGCTATCTAAACTAGGGTTTAGGGCAGGGGAACACTGGCAGAGGCCTGACCTGCACTGCATTATGGAACCAGAGCTGCTCTCCTCCTTCCTTCAACAAGTATTTTCTGGGTAACTACTCTGTGTCAGGCACTGTGCTAAGTGCTGGGAATATAAAAGCGAATGTCGTCCCTGCCTTCGGCTTGAATACCTCTTGCTGCCTGCCATCGGTCATAAAAGCAGATGGCAGGATGAGCTTACTGAGTTTTACTATAGGTCTGATTCTGTTGCCCATGCCAAAAGTATTAAGCACTTGGTATTAAGAGCTTGTGGTTATGGATCAAGTGGATCAGCTTGGGGAAAAGTCAGGGTTAAGACTGGAAGCCCAAAGCTGGCAGGGCCCACCAGAAAGGGATGGGAAAAACTAGAACCTATTGAATTCCCATTTTCACACTGACTTTTGTGCCCAACTTGTGACTGACACAAGTAGGCTCTCGTTCGTATATTGTTAACCATGGATACAAGCAGTTCTGGTGATCTGGGCTCTCTGTCAATCTGCTACATGGATGAACAAGTCACTGGTGGAAGAGGCTTGTGCCCAAAGGCTTTGAGGTTGTGTTTAGAACCAAAAGCTTCCCTTCTCCTTTCTCTCACTTCTTTTTGGATTCTAGTCTGTCCAGTGGTGGGAGTCTCTACCACCAAGGTTAAAATTGTGGCATTGCTCAGGGCTAAGGGTTGGCCTCAAGTATGTGAATGCTTGCTATATCTTGGTGATTTCTCAGTTTCCCAGCCCTGCAGAATGTCCTGAGGAACATGAAGACAGGAACTTTCTCTGATCTGCCCTCTCTCTTCTCCTCTATAGTGGCCTGAAAGTTTGTGTTCCCCCAAAATTCCTGCATTGAAATCCTAACCCACAAGGTGATAGTGTTAGGAGGTGGGGCCTTTGGAGAGTGATTGATTAGATCATGAAGGTGGAGTCCTCATGATTGGGATTTGTGACCTTGTAAGAGACCCCAGAGAGCTAGCTAACCCCTTCCACTATGTAAGGACATAGCAAGAAGGTGCCATCTCTGAACCAGGAAATTGGCCCTCACCAGACATTGAATGTGCTGCTGTCTTGATCTTGGACTTTTCAGCCTCCCAAACTGTGAGCAATAAATTTCTGTTGTTTATAAGCTACTCAGTCTATGGTGGTTTGTTATAGAAGCCCAAATGAACTAGGACATCATCTATAATATCAAAAGTCTAATGAATTTTCAAAATCACCTCCTCCATGGAACATTTCATAAAAACCATCTGTTTATCATTTAATCATCCTTCCATCTATCCATCCTTCCACTCACTTATTCAACAAATATTTATTAAGCATCCACTATGTGGTAAACCTTGATCCCTACTGCAAGGAGCTTAACCCCTCCAGCCTACAGGGATCTCTTTTTCTGTCCTGCTATAGTTCTTTTTGGATAGCTAGTCCCCCATTACCTCCTACTGTGACTCAACTTTTCATAGATTTATGACTTGTCTCCCAGTACAATTATAAGCACAGCCTACGACTGTGTCTGATATTGTTCTGATATCTATCACAGGGCAAGGGCAGCATCCTGGACTTGATTGAATGCACAGACAGTGTTCAATCCATGCTTTTGAATGAAAGCATGCAGGCACAAATATCTGCCCAGGTAGGAGTGGAAGGTTCCGTTGGTGATTGTACTGGGACTTTGAGACACTGACTCACCCCCTTCCCTAGCAGGTCTGCACTGGCCTGTGGATGGGGACTGAGAAATGAGGTGCTTTGCACAACAATAAGAACTGAGAACAAGGAACACAGAGTTATAATAAAACTTTAAAAAAAGAAATAAAAGTGAAACCTGGCACAGTAGCTCATGCCTGTAATCCCAGAACTTTGGGAGGCAGAGGTGAGAGGATTGTTTGCATCCAGGAATTTAAGACCAGCCTGGGCAACATAATGAGACTCCTGTCTCTATAAAAAATAAACATAAAATATTAGCTGGTCATGGTGGTGCATACCTGTAGTCTGAGGTACTCAGGAGGCTGAGCTGGGAGGATCACTTGAGCCTGAGAGGCTGAGGCTGCAGTGAGCTGTGATCATGCCACTGCACTCAGCCTGGGCAACAGAGAGAGACCCTCCCTAGAGAAAGGTGAAATCTGACTCTGAACATCCTTATTGAGGATCAGTGACTGTAGCTGTTTTGTCAGAGTGCCGTAGGGGCAGGTGACATCCTGCCATGTCATCAGGCTCTTACTGCAATCTGATTGGTTCTAGACCAGAAACTCTCATATGACTACAAGCTGAGGCAGGGGAAAAAGGGTGGGGTGTCTTAGTCTTGGTTATCAAAACCATCAAACTTGTCTGTCTTGCAGTGCTATAGAATCTCATGTCTTGGGCACCATTTCTCACTTGTGAGTTTCTGTGCCTCTAAACTGTGTGTGATAAAGGCTGGTCTTTAGCAAATTCCAAGTAGAATAAGTTGGGATGCCCCAGCCTTTAATTCACTCTTCCTCCCCTCTTTTCACCTTAGCAGCAACCCCTTTTTTAGCCATGGTGCCAGCAGTCTGACGAAAGAATCTGATAAATTTATTTGTACTGCGATATAAAAGACACCTGCAGGGATGGCTATATTTAGGATGAAACTTTATAATAAAGAAATGAGAATCTCCCACTAGAAGCTCAGGTATCATCACTTGGTAGTAGACATGTAAGAAACATTTAGGGAAAACATAAAATGCCTCTAAAATTACACTAATTGTCAATGAATGGGTATGTCTGATCTTCCATCCCTCCTTACCCTTGATATCAAGCAGCTCATCCTAACCTCAAATCTTAAAAAATCAACCCCTTAATTTTTACTATTGAGAAGAGGTGAGTAATATATAAAGGGCACAATTTCAGATACTTCTTTTTCCCAAATGCTTCTGTTTCTAGAGTGTGATCACATGGGTCTTTAACAGAATTGGCTAGAAATGCTGAGGTTGTCAAATTTCAAAACAGAGTTACTTTTGCTGACTTAAAAGATGAACACATGTCATAAAATCAGGAGCTATTCAGTTATCTAGTGGATTTAGGGTCATTCTAACTGTCTACGTTGATAATCAATGTATCATCAAGGCAGCAAAGTTGTCACAGTATGATTTATACTCATTGGCTGCCAGGATAATTCTGAGCTTATGAGGGGAGTGGTCAATTCTATGAGGACTGGAAATCAGAAAATACTTCTTGATTTGAACTCCTGACCCTGGAAAAGGGCCACTTTTCCCATGAAGTGTTTCCTGACTTCCAATTGATGACTCCCCTCATTGGGACTGTCAACAAGGCCCCTTCCGCTAGCCTGTGAATAATCCCTTAGGCAGGGAGTGGGTCATGTATATTTGTGTCCCTCGTGCTTACAAAATATTGGCACAAATGGAATACAGCAAAACGTTTGTGAATGAATAAAGTCAGCCTGATTCATTCTGGTAGGTGATCACATCCTTTGTGAATTGAATATAAGTCACAGAAACTTTGACTAAAATCACTGTTATATCTTCACTGGTCTCACCCACTTAAGGTGCTGGATTACAGGTATGTGTAGAGCAAGCTTAAGGGGAGGGACAAGAGTATGCTATCAATTTCAGTTTCCCAGATTACAGGTCAGACAAAGGATCCAGTGTATTTTGACATGCTTGGTTTGCCCAAGAGTTGATCAGAGCTCCAGGAACCTGTAGGGGAACACTCCAGATGCATTTATTTTAGTATTTATCAAGGTAGATAACTCAAATTTAAAGTTGAAGTATTCTGTGCTGTGATTATGCAGAAACCTGGGGCTATACTTTATCTTATTCAAAATAATAGAATTCACTAGCATTGAGATAGTTCCAGTCAAGCAAGGATATTAAAACACCTTCTCCTGCCAAACACAACACACAGCATGAACTCAGAGCCAATATGCTAAGACGCTGAAAACAAACATGAGCAGGCAGACAGACAGCGATGTACACTGTATATAGCATAGATCAGCTTGGATAACTTGAGTTATCCAAGCCCTCTACATCTCAGCCAAGTGGGAGAATGTTACAGGATGCTTTTGCCACTTAATCAAATAGGTGGGGCTGCCCATGCTCTCAAGCCATGGACCTGGCCCTTCTTTACTGTGCAGAGCTCAAATCCACTGAAAGCTGCTCCTGTCATACCAAGTGACCTTTGGCCTCAGAGTAGCCAGCTCTTCTGGAATGATCTGAAAGTTGCTCTGGCTGGCCCCCATCTATGGGAAATTCCTTTCCATCAGTCTCAAACTCAGTTTATAGTTGGACTGCCTGTGGTGACGCTGGGGGAGGCAGTGACGGCCACTCCTTTCTCTTCTTCAGTGAAGAAGGAAAGTTGCTGAGAGGGAAGAAAGAGACTCCACTCTGAATAAAAAGGATCTGAGGCTGCTTTGAGTTGCGACCGAAACCACCATTAATGGGTTGTTCTCTGTGCCAGGCACTTTACATCCCTATTTCACTTTATGCTTTAAACAACTGTGTAAGCTAAGTATTATTATTTCCATTCTGCAGATGAGGAGACAGATTCAGAGGCACTAAACAGCCCACCCTACTTACTCAGCTGCTAAGAGGCTAACTTCTGACATCACCGCTTAGCCCACTGCATGGTGCTGTCCCATCTCACTGAGTGCTGTGTTCCAGAGGAAATCTCCCTCCAGACTCAGCTCCTCCATGCCCTCAGGACAATGGAGAATAGAAGAGATGCTCCCTGGGCCACCGCTGGCATGGGAAGAAGCCCAGCTCCCAAGCTTGGAGTTCTAGAGGATGACTTCATTCTCCATCTTCATTCCTCTGTTGCACAGCGGGACTTGGCTTAAGATGATGGGAACAAATGATAAGGCTGACCTACCAGCCCTCAGAGCCTGCAATCCTGATAGGGGCTGCCTTCTACACACTCAGCACTCCACTGGAACCAATCTTGTTAAAACATAAAATTTGTTTACCTAACATAAATTGTTATAATAGGGTTTTTCTTTACAGCAACATATCCTTCACTGTGCTAGGGAAGAAAGGGCTCATAGTGGCCATCCTTGGCTCTTAGATATTTTCTGAGGAACTATTTAGTAACTGAAGGAACAATAGCATCGTAAAATTAGTCTGTTAACAGTAGCAGCAGTATTAAATGAACCTGAATCTCATATTTATCCTGGTACAACATCACTTAAACAATATAGAAAGAACCATGCTAGCCACCAGGGCCAGACAAGGACTTAGATAATAACTATTTCCAAATTCTTATTTCTGCCTTTCACTGGAACTTTTCTATCCTAATTATCTATATACTTTAGCTGATATTTGATGGTATGAGTGGGTTTTTATTTCAATATCCTCAATGTATTCCCACTAGAAAACTATTTTTACTATTTTCTGTAATTGGACTGTTAAAATTTCCTATGCAAGAAAATTAGCATTTTTCCCATAGTTTAAAAAAAAAGGCAAACCCTGTTTTTAATAGGAGACCTCGAAGGAGACACTTAACTTGTGCTTCTGATTTATTATGACTTTTTCTGGCTCATTTTAAAAATACCCATTACCGAAAGGCCTCTAGTATATGTCCATGTTAAAAAAGTGGTTAAATTAGTTGTAGTTATTTTTATTCTTCTATCTCATTCCAGTTAAATTATGTATCTAAATAGAATTAACTTATGTAAGAAATTATTAAAATAGTTAAATTTCAAAAGCTAAAATAAAATCATCATGAAAGAGAAAAGCCAAATAAATAGTGTCAGAGAATCCTTAAGCCCCAGAGCCTGCCCTGTAGGTCAAGAAACAAGAGGGGAAATGAGCTGATGAGAATCCTCTAAAGACGTCCCTTTGCCTTCCTGAAAAAACCAGCGGGAGCAGGTGACCCGTGGACCTTTAGAGCCCTGGGATGCTGTGCCCAAAGTAAGGATCAACTTGATATCATGGTCTGAGATGCTCAATAAATATTTGTTTATTTTATTTAGAGAGCTGGGACCTACAATGCTCAGATTCTGAATAATAAACGTCTTGCTTTAGAGCAACAGTTTGAATTGCCCTTGTATTTAGCAAAGGAAATACAACCTTTAGAGGGCAAGCTAATGTGATGGAGACAGTTGGTAATTAGACCACTTTGAAATAGTTCTTGTTACACAGAGCCCTTGTTTTGACGCAAATCAATGCATCACTCTTACCCTTTAAACTCTCCCCATTTCCTATCAGACAAAATCACAGCATGACCTTTAACAGATTCTCAGTCTGAAATTCCCTCTTCCTTGCTTGGCTGTTCTCTGTTGTGTGGCCATTCTCAGTTACAATAATGTATTGATGTTGGCTCCCAGAATAGGGACTATTTCACAGACCATTGTAACCAAAGAATTACAGACATCCCTTGAAGATACTGCAAGTTCAGTTCCAGACCATCATAATAAAGTAAATATCACAATAAAGTGAGCCACACATTTTTTTTTTTGTTTCTCAGTGCATTTAAAAGTTATGTTTACACTGTACTGTAGTCTATTAAGTGTACAATAGCATCATGTCTAAGAGGAGTCATAATTTTTTTGCTGGTGGAGGGTCTTGCCTCTATGTTAATAGCTGTTGACTAATCAGGGTGGTGGGTGCTGAAGGTTAGAATGGCTGTGGCAATTTATTAAAAGAAGACAATAATAACGTTTGCACCATCTATTGACTCTTCCTTTCATGAAAGATGCCTCTGTACTATGCAATGTTATTTGATGGCATTTTACCCACAGTAGAACTTCAAAATTGGACTTAGACCTCTTAAACCCTGCCACTGCCTCATCAACTAGGTTTATGTAAAATTACAAATCCTTTTGATGTCACTGAAGATGTTCACAGCATCTTCACCAGGAGTAGATTCCATCTCAAAAAACCACTTTCTTTACTAATCCATAACAAGCAATTGCTCATCTGTTCAAGTTTGATCATGAGATTGCAGCAATTCAGTCTCATTTTCAGGTTCTACTTTCATTCTAGTTCTCTCACTATTTGTACCACATCTGCAGTTACTTCCTCCACCGAAGTCTTGAATTCCTCAAAGTCAACCATGAAGGTTGGAATCAACTTCTTCCAAACTCCTGTTAACGTTGATACTTTCACCTCCTCTTATGAATCACAAATGTACTTTGTCATGTGCGTCCATGTGAAGAGACCACCAAACAGGCTTTATGTGAGCAATAAAGCTTTTTTAATTACCCGGGTGCAGGCGGGCTGGGTCCGAAAACAGAGTCAGGGAAGGGAGATAAGAGTGGGGCCGTTTTATAGGATTTGGGTAGGTAAAGGAAAATTACAGTCAAAGGGGGTTTGTTCTCTAGTGGGCAGGAGTGGGAGTCACAAAGTGCTCAGTGGGGGAGCTTTTTGAGCCAGGATGAGCTAGGAAATGGAATTTCACAAGATAATGTCATCCCTTAAGGCAAAGACTGGCCATTTTCACTTCTTTCATGGTGGAATGTCATCAATTAAGGTGGGGCAGGGCATTTTCACTTCTTTTGTGGTTCTTCAGTTACTTCAGGCTATCTGGGCTTATAGGTGCAAGTCACAGGGGATGTGATGGCTTGACTTGGGCTCAGAGGTCTGATATACTTCATGGCATCTATAATGGTGAATCTTTTCCATAAGGTTTTGAATTGAGTTTGCTCATCTCCATCAGAGCAATTACTATCTATGGCAGCTATAGCCTTACAAAATTTATTTATTAAATAATAAGTCTTGAAGGCCATCTTTATTTTTTGATCCATGGGCTACAGAATGAATTCTGTGTTAACAGGCGTGAAAACAACATGAATTGGCTTGCACATCTCCATCAGAGCTCTTGGGTAAACAGGTGCATTGACAATGAGCAGTAATATTTTGAAAAGATCCTTTTTTCTGAGCAGTAGGTCTCAACAGTGGGATGAAAATATTCAGTAAACCATGCTGTAAACAGATGTGCTGTCCTCCAGGCTTTGTTCCTCCATTTCTAGAGCACAGGTAGAGCATATTTAGCATAATTCTTAAGGGACCCAGGACTTTTGGAATGGTAAATAAGCATTGGCTTCAACTTGAAGTCACCGCTGCTGCCCCTAACAAGACAGTGACCCTGTCCTTTGAAGCTAGGAGTTGATCTCCTCTCTAGCTATGAAAGCCCTAGATGGCATCTTCTTCCAGTATAAGTCTATTTCATCTACACTGAAAATCTGTACTTTAGTGTAGGCAACTTCACTAATTGTCTTAGCTAGACCTTCTGGATCACTTGCTGTAGCCTTTAGATAAGCCCTTGCTCCTAAATCATTTTACATTTTCATGTTACAGCAGCAACTTCTTTCCTTAAACCTCATGAATCAACCTCTTCTACTTCTGACTTTTCTTATACAACTTCCTCACCTCTCTCAGTCTTTACAGAATTGAAGAAAGTTACAGCTTGCTCTGGATTTGGCTTTGGCTTAAGGGAATGTTGTTGCTGGTTTAATCTTCTATCCAGACCACTAACACTTTCTCCATATCAGAAATGAGGCTGTTTTGCTTTCTTATTCATGTGTTCACTGAAGTGGTACTTTTAATTTCCTTCAAGAACTTTCCCTTTGCATTCACAACTTGATTGTTTGGTGGAAGAGGTCTAGTTTTCCACCTATTTTGACTTTCAACATATTTCCTCACTAAGCTTAATCACTTTTCGTTTTTGACTTAAAATGAGAGACATATGACTCTTTCACTTGAACGCTTAGAAGCCATTGTAAGGTTATTAACTGGCCTAATTTTAATATTATTCTGTCTCAGAGAACAGGGGGGTCCACTGAGAGATGGGAGAATGACTGGTTGGTAGAACAGTCAGAACACACACATTTATCAATTAAGTTTTCTGTCTTATATGGGCACCTCAAAGAAATTACAAAAGTAACGTCAAAGGTCACTGATCACAGATCATTATAAAAGATATTATAATAATTAAAAAGCTTGAAATATTGCAAGAATTACCAAAATGTGTCACAGATATATAAGTGAGCATGTGCTGTTAGAAAAATGGCTCCAATAGACTTGTTTGATGCAGGGTTGCCACAAACCTTCAACTTGTAAAAATGCAGTATCTAAAGCAAAGCATAATAAAATGAGGTATGTTTCTATTTGAAACAACTCTTGAAAGGAGTTCAGTTGGAAAACCTTCATCCTGATTTGGAACAAGTAGTCCTGAAAGGAGACTATTATATTGAGTCCTGGGAATCATGTAGGCCATTAAGACTCATTGCTATGGCCCCAGATGACCTGTTTGAGGGAGTATTTTTCCCAGTCCACTCCACTACCATGCATGCCACACACAAGTGTGTGCATACACATTGCACACATATATGCTTAGAATGCAGCCAAAGTTGTTCACCCTTTGCCAAAAATACTTGCCTCTTGCCTTCTTTTGCTGCCTTTCTGTCCAATGAACCAACACCTACTCATCTTTCTACATTCAAGCTCAAGAAATGTTTGCTCTATAAACCCTTCCATGGCCTCCACCATCCCCATGCTGGACCTGGCTAGTACTGGCTGTCAAAAGCTGCTTGTGTGCATCTCTTCCCATGTCCTTGTTAGTAATTTCACTTTGGTATCTTGAAATTGACCATGAAAGGAGCATTTATTCCAAGAAAATCAGCAAATGCTACAAATCAGTGCTTTTTCTTTCCCCAAAGAGCTAGTTTTCACACATTTACCAGCATCCTACTGGATGCAACCCAGTGTTTGACTTTACAGAGAGAGAAAACCCTCTATGGTAGTGGAACAAGGATTCTAACATGAACTGGAATTCACTGCTAGGATCTTTGTGTGCTTCCTTCAAGTCTCAAATAGCTCAAATAAGGTCTTTCTCTCCTCTTCTCTCTTCTCTGGTCTTTTCTACTAATTCCAGTCCTCTATTTCTATATTAAGCTGTGGGGTCTTTAAGTTTGAGGGCAACAGCTTCTGTTTGGACAACACTGAGGAGAGGAAATGCTTCCTAGAAAAGATGCATTTTGAGGGAGCAAATGGGACAAGCAGACGGTGAAGAAAGACAAAATGGTAGGCTGGGAGGAGTGGCTAGGAGAAAGGGTTGGAGTAGATTGTTGGAAGCCCTGCAGAGCCAAGGTAAGAAAATGCAAATATCTGATGCTTTTACCTCTCTGTGGCTAACAGTCCTAACCCACACAAAGACTATCTCATCTTTCAAGATGGAGGGTACCTAGTCTGTATTCTGTTATTAGCTTTGCTTCCTTAGCTAAGGGAAGGACTGGGACCAGGACTGAGTCTTGTGTGTTGTGGGGAGCGGCAGGCAGCTGTCAAAGAGGTGCCAGCTAAGCTGTCTGGGAGCTAAGCCATAATTAAGTGATAGGACAAATGTCAAATTTCAACAACTGAAGCTCAGGAGAATTATCCGGATATGTTTATATCCCACATGAAAACGCAGTACTAATCCCTACACAGGGAGTTGATAACAGATACCAGGAACTTACTGAGATTCTCTGACTAAGAAGTTTAAAGCCAAGCTAACACCATTTGAAAGGTGTTGAAAGTTGGGACTTTTATGAAAATTACTTTATTTAAGATACACAAATTATTGCCAAGTGAACTCTGAGATTTCTCTGAAACCACTAGGTAAAAAAAAAAAAGGAAAGAGGGACCAAAAACAAGTGAAATTTTGAATATAGTTGAAGATTTATCATTTACAATGCTAGATCTCAAATGAACTCGACGTTAGGGTGGGACAGTGATAGTCACTGGGGTTGGTATTTCTAATAAAAGTGAAATTATGTGAGCAATCCATGGCCCTTAGTAGTATTTATTTTTCAAAGCTCAGATAGTTGTTTATATATTTTCCTTTATTCCATGTTCCTAAAGCCAATTAGTCATGAAGTGGTGTCTCCCGACTGTCTTGTTTTGCAGCATGTTTGCCTTCAGTCTGATAGTTGGTGTTCTGGCCCTGGGGAGGAGGTCAGGGGGCAATCTACTTCCCAGAATTAGGTTTAAAAATGTTTTTCTTCCCCTTTGGTTTGTGGCTATCATTAGCAGGGCCAAAGACATGATTACGTTTTTGAGAAATGCATTCCTTTCTACCCAAACCGGTGCTACCTATTAAATGTTATTCTCAGCCTTGAAGGAGAGGCCCAAGACATTAAGAGTTCTTGACTGGGGCTCTCAGGAAAAGAGATAAGTCCCAGTGGCTGGCCTTGAGAAGCAAAACTGGAGAATTTCAGCCAGTCCTTTGGGTGCCCGAGCCTCCCCATCTCCTCACCCGGTGAAAGCAGCCCTCCAAAAACAGCTCATGGAGTCAGCAGCCAGCTCCCTCTGCTTGCAATTAGATGATCCCAGGCTACTGGCCCTCAGTGTGTCTAAGGCCTTTATCTCTATGAGCTATTTCTAAAACGTTCTTTCTGCACTCAGCCTGCAACCACAAATGGGTATTATTAAAAACAGAGAAGAGAAGCAGATAAGAAACTTAATATGCCAATTAAAATACCAAGCAGAAACCAGAAGAACCCATTCTCAGACTCACAATTCCCCAGATACAGATAGCCCCAAAGGAACTCAGGCTAAGAGAGCAAAAGAACATCTTGTAGTAATCTCAAGGCCAGGCGCTTACTTGGAGCTGAGATATTTACTTCTTGGTTTGGGAGACGTTTTGCACTAGGTTATTTGGGATTCTCAACTCCCACTTACTGCTAGCTCTATAAATGCTTGTGAATATTCATAAATAAAAATAGCTACCAGTTACTAAGTCCTTATTTGGACCACAAACTATTAGTGCTTTATATATATTATTTTATTTTATTTTCATAAGAATGTTATAAGACAATGATTAATATTCCCATTATACAGATGAAGAAATTAAAGGTTAAACCATTGAGAATAATGTATTAATTTATTTATGCCGGGTATTCTGGTAACAGCTTTACACAAATGGCTTCATTTTTCTTTATTGACAATGCTTACTGAGTGCCAAGTACTGTTCTAAGTGCTTTGCACATACTAACTTAATTAATCCTCCCAATAGACCTATGAGGTAGGTGCCATAATTATCTCCATTTTTCAGATGGGGAAGCTGAGGCAGAAAAGTTAAGAACTGGCCCATGGTAAGTAGCAGACCCAGGAATTGAACTCACGCATCTGGTGCCAGAATTCATGCATCTGAACCACTTGGCAGTGCTGTCTTTCATCATTTTTGCCCTATCAGGTGCCCTATACCTATTTTCAGACAAGAATATTTACCCAAAAATCCACAGCCAGTAGAGCAGACTTTTGAAGCCAGGTCTCTGGGATTCCCAAGGCCTTGTTCAATCGCTCTGCTATCTATCCATATCATGTTTTCCATTAGGCTCAATGAGGTTCATATAATTCAGCCTCATCAATTGGGTTATAATGGTTTGGAGTTACTAAAAGTTTTATTTACTATCTTTTCGCTAAAGGACTCTGCTCCTAGTATGTGGTAAGTAAATGTTCTTGGCTAATTGTGGACATTAATAAGATGCTCTTAGTGAGGGGACAGATGTGCACGCATGGTCAAGTGGCCATTGAGATACTTCTTTTGGGCCTTATCCAAATCATAACATTATAGAAATCTTTGCAAAGTAAGACTTGTGTAAGTGCAAAGAACATTGTGCCAGATTCTACTTATCCGTATTATTTTATTACTGTATGTTATACATTGCAGCTTATCTGTTGTTTTTTAATATTGTATATATAGACATATATATATATATAATATATTGATAGACAAACACACCAAAACAATATTTTATATATAATATGTATAACATTATATAATATGTAATATATAGTGTATAATGGGAAATATATGCACGACTACATCTTTCGAACTTACTTTGAACTGTCTGGATCAAAGTGCATGTGAACTTCTCTGAAATTCTTTCCTGAAAATTTTAGTAAAGCAATGTTCATGTGAGGAGCTAAACACGAGTAGAATGCTTAGTTTTACCTAAGGGATGGTGTAAATATACACAGTTTTTGTAAGGCAGAGAATATGTTAGAACATAAAAATGAGTTCAGAAAGATAATTTCTACAAGGCGATTCCCACCTCCTGGTATTCATGCCTTTGTGTGCTCCCCTCCCCTTGAGTGTGGGCTGGACTTACTGACTCACTTCTAAGGAACAGAATATAACAGAAGTGACAGATGTCACTTTCAATTTCAGGTTATAAAAAGACTGTGGCTTCCATCTTGGGTGCCTTCTCTCCCTCTCTTAATTACTCACTCTGGGGGAAGCCAGCCGCCATGTTGTGAGGTGCTCTATGAAAAGGTTCACATGTCAAAAAATTTATGTCTTCAGCACACAGCCAATGAGAAGCTGAGGCCTTCCAACAACACATGCATGAGCTTGGAAGAGGATCCTCCCTGAGTTGAGCCTTGAGATAGATGAGGCAGCATCAGCCAACACTTTGTTTGAAGACTTGTGGGAAACCCTGAGTTCAAAGCACCCAGCTAAGTCACACCCAATTCCTGACTCATAGAAATTGTGCAACAATAAATGTTTGTTGTTTTAAGCAACTAAGTCTTGGTAGTAATTTGTTTAGCAGTCATGGATAATCAATAAAGCAAAGGAAAAGAAAGCACAGGCTTTGGAGTCAAGCAGACCTTGGCTAAAGCCTGACTTGACTAAATCAACTGTGCAACAATAGATTGTTTATTTAACCTCTCTGAGCCTCCATTTCCTCAGCTATAAAATCGGGATAACAGTAATCCTTGCAGAATTATTATTGTTATTAAATCAAATAACATATAGTAAGTGACTAGTGAAAGGCTTGAAATATATTGGGTCTAATCTGTGATTTATCTTTCGTCTTCCTTCATATTCCCATTAACCCCTTCTTACATTTGTCACCCTTTCTTGGGGATAGGTATTTGAAATGATAGTGAGGGTGGAAGATTTCAAAAATCAGTGGTGCTCAAGGAGACAGGATATAACAGAATTTTAAAACTAGAGGAGAAATTACTTGATCTAGAGGTGGGGAGAGAAGGAAGAGGTACAGTAAAGGAAGAGAAATCAACCCTAAAGATCCACTTCTTGCCAACATGTTTGTTTTTCTAATTTCATTGCAGAGAGTGATTGTGTATGTGTGTGTGTGTGTGTGTGTGTGTGTTTGTGTTAGTTACTTTTCCCCCACAAAAAATGGATATTCCCAGAATGATGAATGAAAGATGGTCTTAATTTGATATGATTTTCCTCATAGTAATAAACACATTGTCTTCTACCAACAGTTTCTAAAGCTAACGAATTTTACTTCTTTTTCAAGGAGAAATAAAACCAAAGGAAAGGGCCCCAAGATGGCTCAGCAATCTTGGGCAGTTTGTGCGAGATGTGCAGAAGCCCCAGGCTCCCAGCTGAGAGCAGGATCTAACACTGGAAATAAAACAAAAGCATTTACAAAAGCCAAGAAACTTAGGGCTAGGTAGTGAGGTGCCCTTATTTTACAGATTAGAAAACTGAGAGCTGTTAAATCTCTCAAGGCTGGGAAGGCAGTTGAAGAATGGGTGAACCTCCCCTGAGGGAAGGGCACTTGGATTCTTTTCTTTCTGTGGATGTGAAGAATGTTTACCTAGCCCAGGAAGGATTTACTGGAAGAGACTGGTTTGAGTTGTGTATTGAAAAACTGATGTGAAGAGATAAGATGAGGAACACCCCAGGATAGCAGAGCCCAAATGGGACCATTCAAGGGCCATTTGTAGCCAATGAAAAATGGAAGGCAGATGAAGGAAGAAGAAGAGGAGGAGGGGGAGGTAGGAAAAGAAGAAAGAGGAGGAGAATGAGGAGAAAAAGGAGGAGGAGAAGGAGAAGGAAGACATGAGAGAATAAAGTTTAAACTCCAAGTGGACAATGGTAAGAAAGTCATTGGAAATGTTTCATGTGAAAAATCAAAGAAAAGAAGGGTAAGACCAAGAAAAGAGCTAAGTTTGTCCGTAATGAGGAAGGTAAGGGGTTTACAGCAGAAGACAAAGGAGGCTGCAGAGGATTATAAGGGCAACTAACATTTGCTGGCACTTACCACAAGCCAGGCACTCTTATAAGGCATAGTGTTTACATTCGTATTTATTTCTTTGATTCTCATGACAGATCTATGAGGCTAACAGCAGTCAGATAGTTTCAGGTTCCAAGAATTGGTGAAAATCATGGTTATGAGAAATACAGAATCAATATGTCAATTAAAGAAGAAAAATGTTGTGTTCAAAGCCAGATAGAGTTGAGTTCAAATCCTGGCTCCAACACATCTGCCCAGATATGCCTAGTAGGGTTCATTCAGGAAAACAGCTTAAACTTCCTAAGACCCAATTTCCTTATGTGGAAATAGGGTTAATGATAATGTCTACTCCACAGAGTCACTGTGAAACCAGGGTGACACAGAACATGCGTGATGCCTGGCATGGTGACTGACATGTGTGAGTATTAAACAGCAGCCACAAATATTGCTGTTTTTGTTTATGGTAACAAGGTCTTAATGTCTATTGTTGGTGAGTTGCTGGCGTCTTAAGAAAATGCAAATGCAGAGTCATATATTCATCTTAATTGCAAGTTAGTTTACAGTGTGGCATACGTTGAAGAGCATGGGAAAGGGAATGAGGAGAACCACGTTTTAGTCTCCCTCTGACGTCCACTTGCATGTGACCTTGAACTTAGGTGTCAATATCTCTGAGATTACAGGACAGGGAGAAATGATCTCGAAAATTACTTCTAGTTTAAAAAATGTGGCCGGGCATGATGACTCACGCCTGTAATCCCAGCACTTTGGGAGGCCGAGGCGGGTGGTTTGCCTGAGGTCAGGAGTTAGAGACCAGTCTGGCCAACATGGTGAAACCCCATCTCTACTAAAAATACAAAACAATTAGCCAGGCGTGGTGGCATGTGCCTGTTACCCCAGCCACTTGGGAGGCTGAGGCAGGGGATTTGCTTGAACCAGGGGGGCGGAGCTTGCAGTGAGCGGAGATGGCACCACTGCACTCCAGCCTGGGTGACAGAGTGAGACTCTATTTAAAAAAAAAAAGCCTATTCTGTAAGTTGTCTGTCCACTCTGTCAGTAGTTCCCTTTGTTGTGCAGAAGCTGTTTAGCTTAATTAGATCCCATTTGTCAACTTTTGCTTTTGTTGCAATTGCTTTTGGTGTCTTTGTTATGAAATCTTTGCTGGTTCCTATGTCCAGAATGGTATTACCTAGATTGTATTCCAGGGTTTTTACAGTTTCAGGTTTTACATTTAAGTGTTTAATCCATCTTGACTTGATTTTTCAATATGGTGCAAGAAAGTGGTCCAGTGCATACGGCTAACCAGTTTTTCTAGCACTATTTTTCATAATAAGACTATTAAAAATATCAACTCCTTGAACTACATGCCTTCACAACTTTGAAAAAAAATCGAAATCAAAATTAAATAAATACATCTCCTCAAAAAACCAAAAACATAAAAACCTAATGGGTGAAAAAGTTGAACCTTTAGTTGACTGTGCAGGCAGAACTTAGATGAGGCTGAAAGCGGATATAGAAGTAAGACCGTGTAAACTTCATAAGCCATCATAAGAATTTTAATCTTTATTCTGAGACCTGTGGCAAATCTGTGACATAATTTAGGCAAAAATGTGACACAATTAGATTTGTATTTTGTTTATTTTTATTTTTATTTGAGACAGTCTTGCTCTGTCACCCAAGCTGGAGTGCAGTGGCGTGATCTCGGCTCACTGCAAGCTGCGCTTCCTGGGTTCATGCCATTCTCCTGCCTCAGCCTCCTGAGTAGCTGGGGCTACAGGCACTAACCACCACGGACAACTAATTTTTTTGTATTTTTAGTAGAGACAGGGTTTCACCATATTAGCCAGGATGTTCTCAATCTCCTGACCTCGTGATCTGCCTGCCTCGACCTCCCAAAGTACTGGGATTAAAGGCGTGAGCCACCACGCCCAGCCCAGATTTGTATTTTGAAAATAATCATGTGACTCCCCTATGAGACTAGGAACTCCATGAGAAGAAGGAGCAGAGCAGTTACTGTAACCCTAGCATCTAGAGGCTAGGCATAATAGAAAACAACTTTCATAAGTAACTGATGAGTGAAAGAATTGATGATGGATGGAAGACCATGTCCTTCCCCCATCTCAGTTTCCTCATCTGTATAATGGGGAGAATAAACCTGCTTTCCTTGTCTGTCCTCTTTTTGATCTACTGTCAGGAATGTTGAGTAGACAACTGATGTAATAAATATAAAATAACTTGGGCACCTCAGGAAGTACCACTCTTTAAAAGGGTGGCAGCAAACATATTCTAGTAAATTAAGGAGTAGCACATCTGTAAACTAAATTAAATATGAGTATCTGCTATAGTTTCTGATGATAGAAGTATCCTGAATGAAATAGGAGGGGATGGGAAGCCCACCTCAAAACACGAAAGCCTTTGAAGACTTGATTGCTGAAATTATGTTTCCATTTGCGATTAGAGATGTTTAGAGTGAAATCAGTATCTTCTTTTGAGAAGCACATTATGAATGCAGCCTAGTCGATAAGTCAGGGTGTGTGTGTGTGTGTGTGTGTGCATGTGAGATATATATATATATTGCATTTTTATAATGTTAGTTTAGTTTGTAAAAAAAAATTATATGAGCAGCAGGAGTTTGTCATGAGCAATAAAATTTTTCATGTGGATTCTTTCCCATTCTTTTCAGGGGAATTTCTCAGAATTTTTCCACAACTGTTTCAGACTCTAGAGAATCCTGAGTGTTGGTTTTTTCCCAGCCATTGCTGTTTTCTTCCCCTTTGCCACAGCACTGGGAGAGATAGGCCATTCCTGGATTACTGTTTGTTGATTAAATGAGAACTTTTGGCATCAGTGGTCTTTTGCAGCTTGGCAGGTCTGGAATAATTGGGGGAAACACTCATATGAGTGTTTATGAGTGACACTGAATTCAGATGATTGCAGAACAGAAAAGTTCACAGAAATATTGGCATTCCTCTGGGAGATTACTGTGGAAAGGACCAGTCTCTTACCTGGGAGGCCAGGGATTTACCATGAGGTGCAGTTTGAGGTATGTCAGAGGCCTTCTTTGCCTTACTCCATCTCACTGTGGAAGATGGACAGTTTTCATCAAGTGAGTTAGCACTCTGTCTTTGTGGCCCCCAAATATTTTCACTTTGCTTTGACGCCGCAAGACACTCAAGAATTGAGCAGTTGATTGACTGCAATAGCTCTAGCCTCTCTCTCAGTCTGTCTCATTCTGCCTCACAAATATGAGAAAAATTTTCTCATGCATCAAGTAGCAACAAAATTTCATCAGTGTTTTTACCTAATTTGCAAGGAAACAGAAGCAGTGCAAGACTCATACACTGAAAACTATAAAACATAATTGAAAGAAATTAGAGAAGCCTTAAATAAATGGAAAGCCATCTCATGCTCATGGTCAGAAGTTTTAATATTGTTGATATGGCAATACTCCCCACACTGATGTACAGATTCAACATAATCCCTATTGAAATCCTAGCTGCCTTTTTTGGTTTGCAAGAATTACCAAGCTGATCCTAAAATTTATAGGGATATCAAGGAACCTAGAATAACCAAAACAATCTTGAAAAAGAACAAAGTTGGAGGACTCACACTTCCCAATCTCAAAACTTACTACAGTGCGGTAATAATTAAGACAGAGTGATCTGGTATAAGAATGGCTAAATAGATTAGTGTAACAGAATTGATAGTCTAGAAATAAATCCTATGTTTATGGTCAATTGATTTTCAGCAAAGAGACAATTGAATGTGGAAAGAATCATCTTCAACTAATGAAGCTCTGACAACTGGATATTCACATGCAAATGGATGAAGTTGGATCCCTACTTCAAACCATATGTAAAAACTGACTAGAAATGGATCACAGACCTAAATGTAAGAGTGAAAAGTCTAAAACTCTTGGAAAAATAAATAGGCATATCTTTGTGACTTTGGATTATACAATGGTCTTAGACATGACATCCAAAACACAAGCATACACACACACAAAATTACATTGGGTTTCATCAAAAATTAAAAACTTTTATGCTTCAAAGGACACCATCAAGAAAGTAAAAGACACCCAAAGAATAGAAAAATATATATATTTACAAATCATATATCTAGTAAGGGACCTGTTCTAGAATATGTGAAAAACATTTATGATTCAACAAATAATCTAATTAAGGAAATGAACTTGAATAGAAGTTTATCCAAAGAAGGTATGCAAATGGTCAATAAACTCATAAAAAGATACCCAACATTATCAGTCATTAAAATAATATAAATTAAAACCACAATGTGATACCACTTCACATCCACTACGATGGTACAACAAAAAAGACAGACAATCCAAATATTGACTAGCATGAAGAGAAAGTGGAACTCCCATACATTGCTTGTGGGTATCTAATCCAACAATTCCACATCTAGGCAAATACCCATGAAAACGGAAAACATGTCAACACAAAAACTTGTACACAAATGTTTATATCAACATTATTCATTATACCCAAACAGTGGAAACAGCTCAAATGTCTATTATTTGATGAAGGGTTGAACAAAATTGTATATCCATTCAATGAATATATAATGCAGTATATCCATACAATAGAATATTATTCAAACATAAAAAGGAATGAAGCACTAATACATAGATAGACCTTAAAAACATTATACCAAATGAAAAAAAGTCAGAAACAAGAAGCCACATAGTCCTGATTTTATTTATATTAAATGTCCTGAATGGCAAATCCATTGAAACAGAAAGTAGGTTAGTGGTTGCCTGGGGCCAGAGAGAGGAGGAAATGAAAAGTGACCACTAAAGGGTATGGAGTTTCTTTCGAGGAGAATAAATTGTTCTGGAATTAGGTAGTAGTGATGATTACAAAATTTTGTGAATATACTAAAAACCACTAAACTGTACACACTGATATTTTAGGGTATCTAATTATATCTTAAATTTGTAAAGAACACCGTTTCAAAGACAGCTTGCTAGTAACAGCTAACGTTTATTAAGTCCTTACTATGTCTGAGGCTAAAACTGATGTTGGCTAAACTCTGTGGAGCAGAATTTGTTACTGGGAAAAACTAAGGGAAAAATTGCATCTGTCAGACAAATTTACATCTGCAAATTTGACATAAGGAAGAAACCATGAAAAAATAAAAATGACAGAAGCTATAATCAGAAAAAAAAACCAAAACTAATTAGCAAATCAAATATTTATAAAGTATTTAAATAGAAATACTTACTTTTAATAAAAATACTTTCAAAATACAAAATGAATTATGAAATTTTTGTAATAGCTTAAGAAACTGTCTTAATAGAGTTTTTAATGGAAAATACTTTTCTTATAAAAATTCATCAATGCTGCTATAATGCTTACTTTGTATTGAAATCACCCTTGGAGCTAAAACAGCAAAGTCAAACTTACTGTGCCCACTAACTGGACCTGGCATGAGGGTCTTAAATTCCCACTGTTTTCATGCTCCAGGTTAAAGAATAGCATGACACTTACTATTATGGGTTGTTAAAAAGAGACAGACTCACATATTGTCATTTATTAGATAATCACATTTCAATTCAAACTGTTTCTGTCAAAGAATTGGGACCTGAAAAAGTGAAGGCCAGACAGTTCAATGTCTAATAATGGGGATAGGAAAGATGCAATTTGGGGCATTATTTGGCTGAAGCATGTTAGTAGGAAATTTTGAATAGCCATAGGAAAGCTCCAAAACTAGAAAACTTATTTGTGCATAGGAGCTGGGCGTGAATGTGAAAATGCTTAAGAAGAAAAATGGAGCAAATTAAAGGGAATCAAAAGACCCCAGAGAGGATCTTTGCCTGCTTTACATTTTACCTTTGCAATCAGTTCAATTTGACATGTCTAAATTCTTCATGCTCTGACAAGCATTTTCCAGGGCCTAAGGAGTGTAGTAGCAGTTACCGTCTCCATTTTATTCAATCTCCTCTTTGTTTGTTCTTAGATGTCTTCCAGAAGCCAGCATACAAGTCAGTCCCAGACAGAAATCTGCCACCTGGTGCTGCCATGTAGGCATTCATTAACTTGCCCATGCAACACAACATTTGTTGAGCACCTACTATGTGCCAGACCCAATGTCCACAAACAAATGAATACATACTAAGTATAAGATGATTGAGACACAGTCCATGCACTTAAAAATGACAGGGCTCAGTGGAGGAAACAGACATGTAAACTGCTAATTGTAGGAAAATAAGATCAAAGCAGGGATACAGCTAAGCACAGGGTATCATGGGTGTATCAAGAAGAGGCACCAGACATGGCCTCATATAGAAAATCTAAAAGCCACTGTTGTCTTTCAGATACTTCCCAGATAGAGGTGTTTAAATTCTGAGATTGCAAGTTTATTTTAGCTAAACTTTTTATTTTGAGTTCATTTTCAACTAGTAGCAAATAATGTAGACAGTTATAGACTTATAATAATGTAAGATATAATATAGACAGAGCCCATGTACCCTTTACCCAGTTTTCCCCAATGGTGACATCCTGGAAATGACAGTACAATATCACAACCAAGATGTTGACATTGATATACTCAAGAGACAGAATATTTCCATCACCACAAGGTTCCCTCAGGTTGCCCTTTCATAGCCACATTCACTTCTTTCCCACCCTACCCACTCCTTCACCCCTGAAACAACCCCATCTTTTCTCCATTACTGTAATTTTGTCATTTCAAGAATGTTATATAAATGAAATCATGTGGTATGTAACCTGTTTGGGCACTTATTACTCAGCAAAGTTCTCTGGAGAGTCATCCAGTTTGTTGCATGTCTTAATAATTCATTTCTTTTTTTATTATTGAGTGGTAGTCTGTGGTACGGACGTACCACAATTTGTTTAACCATTAACCTGTTGAAAGGTATCTGGGCTGTTTCCAGATTTTTACTATTATGAATGAAGCTTCTATGAAGATTTGTATACATGCTTTTGTGTGACAGTAAGTTTTCTTCTCTCTGAAGTAAATGCCCAGATTGCAATTGCTGGGCTGTATGGTGGCTCATATTTAGTTTTCTAAGAAACTTCCAAACTGTTTTCCAGAGCAACTGTGCCATTTTACACATTCACCAGTAATGTTTAAGCCACCCAGTTTCTCTATATCCTCATCATCATTTGATGTTGTCATTATTTTTTATTTTAGCCATTTTGATAGGAATATGTGGTATCTCATTGTGGTTTTAATTTTCATTTCTCTAATAACTGTTGATATTGAACAACTTTTCACATACTTATTTGTCATCTGTATATCCTTTTCAGTGAAATATCTGTTCGTGTACTTGCTTATTTTCTAATTGCATTTTTTGTTTTTTACTATTAAATTCTGAGAATTCTTTATATATTCTAAGTTTTGAGAATTCCTTATATATTCTAAGACACTAGTATTTTGTTGGATATGTGGTTTGCAAATATTTTTTCCCAGTCTGCAGCTCATCACTAATTCCCTCTACAGAGTAATTTGCAAAGAAAAGTTTTTTAATATTGATAAAACCCATTTAATCAATTTTCTTGTATGGTTGATGTTTTTAGTGTCAAGTTTAAGAACTTAGCCCAGTCCCAAATCCCAAATATTTTCTCTTTTTAAAAATAAAAGTTTCATAGTTTTGTGTTTTACATTTAAGAACTTGATACATTTTGAACTTACATTTGTATAAGTTGTGAGACTTAGGTCAGAGTTCATTATTTTGCCCATGGATGACCAATTGCCCTGGCATTGTTTAAAAGGCTATCTTTTCTTTATTGGATTGCTTTTGCAACTTTGTCAAAAATCAGTTGGACATATTAGTGTGGGTCTATTTCTGGGTTTTATTTTCTCATCTGCCGATCTATGTGTCTAATCTCCTACCGACACTTCACAGCCTTGATTAGGCTAGCTATATAATAAGTCATAAAATTGCATAGATGGATTCCTTATATTTTATCCTTTTTGAAAATGGTTTTAGCTATCCCAGTTCCTTTGAATTTCAATATAAATTTTAGAATAATACTCTACATATCTACAAAAATTCTGGCAGATAATTTGATATAAATTATATTAAATGTGTATATCAATTTTGGAAGAACCGACGTCTTTACTAAGTTGAGTCATTCAATATGAACACTGTATGTCTCTCCATTTATTTAAATCTTCTTTGCTTTCTTTCATTAGTGTTTTGTAGTTTTTAGCACACAAGTCCTGTACATGTTTTGGTAGACTTACACCTAAGTATTCCATTTCCTTGAGTGGTTGTACACGATAATGTATTTTTAATTCCAGTATCTACATGTTCACTGTGAGTCTACAGAAATGCAGTTAATTTTTTAATGTTTATCTTGTAACCTGTGACCTTGCTGATCACATTTACTGGCTTCAGGAGGTTTGCTTTGTTGGTTCCCTAAGACTTTCCACATAGATAATCATGTTATCTGCAACAGGGACAGTTTTCTTTCTTTTTTCTGATCTGCATGTCTTTTATTTCTTTTTCTTGCCTTTCATTGGCTAGAACTTCCAGCAATACATTGCATAAAAACGATGAGAGAGGACAACCATGACTTGCTCTGGATCATAGAGGGCAAACATTCATTCTTTCTTCATTAAGATTAATGTTAACTATCGATTTTTCTGTAAGTGCTCCTTATCAAAATACAGAAGTTCCTCTCTATGCCTAGTTTTCTTAGAGGTTTTATCATTAATAAGTGTTGAGTATTGTTGAATGCTTTTTCTCTATCAATTAAGATGCTCATGTGATTCTTCTTCGTTAGCTTATTAAGGTGAATTATGTTGATAGAGTTTCAGATAATGAACCAGTCTTGAATCCCTTAGACAAACCTTACTTGGTCATGGAGGATAATTTTTTATATATATATTGCTAAATTCTATTTGCTAACTTTTTTAAAGTTTTAGAGGTTGAAGATTTTTGCCTCTAAAATTCATGTGCTATATTGATCTGTTTTTTTTTTTTTTTTGCACTGTGTCTGATTTTAGTATCATAGTAATACTATATAAAACACATTAAGAGGTATTTCCTCCTCTTCTATTTTCTGGAAGCCATTTTGTAAAAGTGATTTGATTCTTTTATAAACAGTTGGTAGAACTCTCTGGTAAAACCATCCGGTTCTGCAGATTCTTTTTTTGTAAAATTTCAAATTATGAATTGGCTTCCTTAGTAGTTATATATTTAATGTTGAGTGAGTTTTGGTGGTTTGTGCTTTTTGAGGAATTGGTCCATTTCACCTCAGTTGTGAGTACATCTGTAGAGATAGAGTTGTTTGTGATATTCCTTTATCATCCTGTGTGCAAGGTTTATAGTGATGCCCCCTGTTTTACTCCTAATATTAGAAGTCTGTGTCTTCTCTTTTTCTTTGTCAGTCCTGCTAGAGGTTTGCCAATTTTATTCCTCTTTTCAAAGAACTAGGTCTTTATTTTGTCGACTACCTTTATTGATTTTCTGTTTTCAGTTTCATTAATATCTCTTCTTATCTTTATTATTTCCTGCCTTCACCTCACTTTCTTTGGGTTGTTTTGCTTTTCTTTTTCTAGATTCTTGATGCAGGAACTTAAACTATTTAGTTGACACTTTTCCTCTTTTTAAATGTAATAGGTGGAGATGAAAGTGCCAGCTCCCTATTTAGCCCTCTCAGGCACCACCCCAACAGCAGGTGGGGGAAGCTGGGGTACCTCATTATATCCTAGAGAGGGTGGAAGCCTAGGCTCGCCACTTCATCTTTGCTGGTGTTGGTGGGGTTGAGAACCAGTTTTTCCTCTGCTATTTGATTGGAACAGAGCAGTTTCTGACTATAAGCTTTATTGTACCTTTCTAGGTTGCTCTTTTCCTGGTACTTTGGCTACAGAGAGCAGGCTTTTGTTGGGGTTTTTTATGTCTGCACCATTGGTGTTTCCCTGTTGCTGGCTTCTCCAGCATGCAGTCTGGGATATGTGAGGCAGAAAGAAAGCCCAGGCAACTCACCTCTGTGTCATTTTTCGGATCACAAGGTCCCTAGTCTGTCTGCCTCTTCTCTCACCCTTTTAGGGTCTTTTGTGTTGTTGTTTTACACATAATATCCAGGGTTTTTAGTTGGACCAAGCAAGAGGGATGGAGGAAAATACATTTATTCTCTTCCCAGAATCAGAAGTCTGATTCCAAAATTGTAATGTGTCCAGCTTACTGAAGAGGTTGAATCAGAAAGCAAACTTTACATTCCTTTCATTGCTACCCATCAAATAGACTGTCAGATCCCCCTGCAGTGGATGACGTCATCAGCAGATCCTTGTGCTTTGCAGATCAGTTTCATGTGTGAACATTCTTCATTTTCAGGGATTAAATCCGAACTAAACCAAAACTTCAACTTACCCACTTCAAACGATTATTTTTTCTTTCTGCCCCATCAGGCTTGACCTCAGTTTGGCAACCCACATAGAGGAGGACTTCACTTTCCTTTCTGTTTTTCTCTGTCTGCCCTCCAGCTCTCTGTCTATCGCTTCTTTTCCCTCCATGGTTGGGATCAAAAGAGGGGAAAATTAAAGGAAATGGGCAAAGTGTTTTGTTATGGACTGGAGCTGCTGGAATTAGACGTGAGTACACTCTGCCTGGAAGGTGCCCAGATGCTGGCTCTTGCTCTCAATTGTGGGGCCTTCTGAGACTGTGCTCTGGTGGGGACCACAGATGCTGCAATTGTTTTTCTGACATGGGTCATGCAGTCTCTGGCTGGCAAACTCTGTCTCCTGGCAAGCCACTGCCAGCACCAAGTGGTTTGTGCTGGGGTTAATTTGCCCCAGCTGGGCAGACATATGGGCGGGATCCTCTCAAGACAATTCAAGACCAATCATCTTCTGCAGTATCTGTGCTAGCCCCAGGAGAAAGCAACCTTGCTCAGTCACTGTTGAAAGAGTAGCTTGCCCAACCTCAGTGCCTTGTCTACTTTTGACTCTAATAAACGGCACTAGTGGCCTTCTCTCCTTTAGAATTTTCTGGAGGCAATTCAGGCACTGGTGTATTTGCTCTACAAATTCTAAGGGACTCTTCCATCCTGCTCTGCTGTGGTCTTCCCGCAGCACCGGGGCAACAGAATCTCTGTACTGGTTTGAAAAAGGGGAAAGAAAGCACTTTCCCTGAACCCCCATGAAAAGCAAAACTCAGGACACTGATAAGTCACTTCAAGGAAATCTTTACTCCTCAGCATCATTGATCAAACTCCAGCCTTCTTCTATGTATAGGCTAGAGGTGGGTGGTGGGACAAGAACCATAGAACTATGGTTGAACCACCTCTTAGCAACATGGATGGCCTGGCAGTTTCTTTAGAAAGTGGAGTTGTCACCTCAGGAGCTCAGGTGTAACTCAGAAAACACAGGTAAAGTTCCATTTAAAACTCTGTCAGAGTAAGAATGAAACGTCACAGTCCAAAACATGCCCAAGTCTATGGCGTAGTGGTTTTGAGACACATGTCTATCTCCCAAATCACATTTATCTTCATGTGTAGTTTGAGTTTTAGGTTGACTCACAGCCCACCCAGTGACTAAGTCATGGCCTCGTTATAACACAACTTCATACGCCCTGTGGAGAAGTGCATTTAGCACAGGTTAAATGCAACTGGATAGAGGAAGCAGGACATTAAAGGGCAAGCCATGTGACAGGACAACTGGAAAGTGACTGCAGCAGAAATGTGAATTGGCGAGAGCCTTCTTCAGCCACAGAAGTTTTGTAAGTCTGTGGGGCAAAAAGACAGAGCCTCACATAGCACTGGGTTCTACAGCCTAAAGCCTTTGTCCCATGCCCACAGCCGTCTTCCTAAGAGTGCCCATGACAGGCCCATGTTCCTGTGTGTATTGCTTCAGCCCTGCTGGTGTTCTTGCTACACATTTCATGGCATCATCCTCAAAATAAAGAATGAGGAATTTGCTTAACATTCCATGTTCTATCGCGGCTGTTCACCACGCTGGTTACTAGAGTCTCCATATGTGACGCACAGGGATCACCAGGTTTTAACAAGTGTGAATAAATAAAACGCATGCAGCCCTAAGATTATAGGGTGCTCACATGTGTCTTAGGGTCTTGTAGCATTGAAGGATCATTATTATGAACATCAATTGCTCTTGGATTGGTAGATGCAAGGAAGGTCAGCTAATAAATTGTCCAATTAAGAGAATAAACTTTTGAGGAAGCCGAGCACCCCAAGAAATCAGGTGGTTTGCCAAATGTCAAGCACCGGGTATGCAAACCTGCAGCTGCCGTGACAGCTTCTGGGTTCCCATTCATTTGCGCTTCCCTCTAGCTGAGGAAAAATAACCACTAACACTGAGGAGACAGCCTCTGAGGTTTAGCTCATAACTGACATGTGGGTCAAGTGTGGGAAACTGAATAGACTCCAACACCATAGCCTGACATTGCTATTCACCCCCTCTACTAAGAACAAACTTCCATCTAGTACGTGACATCTGAAAGGAGGTATCTCATCCTGCCTGCATGGAGGGCAATTCATTTGGCAATCTCTCGGGGAAAGCGCAGAGCAGAGCTGATTTATGGCACCACCACAAGGTATCACCACAAGCATCAGGACTAAGTGGAGGAAGCGTCATAGCCCAGCCCGGAGGCCAGCATTCCAGCCTGTGAACAAATCCTGTAGATTGGAATGCTGCTGCTAACCCAGTGTGCAGGGACTGCTGGCCCATGCCTCTGACAACACTTTCCTGTGAGAGACCTGGGCTCTGGGGAGGCTGCTTCCTGCTGTGTCACGGTGATGTGACCACGAGGGTGGGAACTGAGCCCAGGAAAACTTCCTTCTGGACGAGGTCAACCCTGGCTTATGCTGAATGCTTTTCCCTGAGATATCAGGGCCTCTGTCACCCTGTTCAGATCAGCCCCTCTGACCACTGCCCTGCCAGGATCTATCTTATGGCACTCTTGGGACTCTAGGGCTAAGGACTGACCAGATTTAGAAATTTTGATGACTCAGGTACATGGGAATTTGAAGGTCTCTCAAGCTATCAACAAAGCAAACAAATAAAAAAATGAACAAAATTTCTCTTAGAAGACAAAAATGTCAATGGGATTTTTTAGGCAGTAAAATTATGTTGATTTTTCCTCTTTTTATTTTGCTGTATTTTCCAAGCTTTATATTACTTTTATGCTGGAAAAATAAACTTTATTAAGAAAAAATGATCACAATAATATCTAATTGATTTAATTTAATTATCCAAGGGACTCCTATAAATATTATTAGAAAAGCTTTATAACTTAGCAGGCCAGGAGGTCTACTGTTGGGTGGGCAGGTTCCTGGGCCAGGTTCCTCAGATATTGCCTGTTCACCAAACCTTTAGTTGTTACCATGTCACAAAACCCCTACGTTTTCTAACAAGGAAATCTTTACATAGCTTTCTCATGATCACACAAAATGCAAGACTGCCCACCCATGTGATCTTATAAGAAAATCACATGACTTGCATCTGTTCAGAAGGAACAATGACGTAAAGATAGTAGCTGTTTCTTGTGCTTGGCTTCAGTTGCTCTACATAGATCTTTAACCTTTACAACAAGGATTAAGGGGAGGTGATCTAAGGTAAAGGTAACCTACCTTGATCCTTATTGTAAGAATTAAGCTGCTGGGCTCGGATCTTGGCTTGATTATTTTTAAACTCTGTTATTCAGGTGGGTACTTAGTTCCTTTAGTCTCAGGTTCATCATCTATAAAATGATGAAAATAGTACTACCTATCTAATAAAGTTTTATGAGGATTAAATGAGGAACTCTGGTAAAACATATAGCATGGTACCTGGTTTAAAGTAAGAATTCCATCTCTGGTGATTATTATGATTACTTTTAAATATATAGTATGGCAGAGTGAGAGAGTACAATTAAATGTATATAATATGGTCTCTGCCCTGGTGGAATTTATTTGAATTATAAATAGATAGGGCTCCAGCAAGCTAGTGCCTACATCCCTAAGTTTTCAGACCAACCCACAGTTGAGTGTTCTCTTCCTGCTTAGCTCCTGTGATTGGGAGCTTTGAAGGGAGGGTGTTGGAGAACATCATTGGCCAGTCAGGTGGAGGACATCTGATGTCTACCCATGACTCTATACACTACAAATCATGAGGCCCACAAGGTGTGTCAACTCAAATCATGTGGTCATCCGTATTTACCCCTTAGAATGGCTTAAGTTGTCAGGAAAAACCATAGTCTAATGGAGACGCCCTTTCAAGAAAATTCAAATCTCAAGGTAGATTCTGGTGGAAGAAAGTTCCAGTGAATGCCTTTATTGTTGCTTCTATTGTGGCTTTATATAGTTAAACCCAGAAAAGTCAGAGTTTCTGTTGTGGGAAGTCAGGGACCCCAAAAGGAGGGACTGGCTGAAGCCATTGCAGAAGAACATAAATTGTAAAAATTTCATGGACATGTACCCTTCCCCAGTCAATACTCTTGTGATTTCTTATGCCTGTCTTTACTTAATCTCTTAATCCCATCATCTTCATAAGCTGAGGATGTATGTCACCTCAGGACCTTGTGATGATTGGGTTAAACGCCTCAGGACCCTGTGATGATTATGTTAGGTGCATAAATTGTTTGTAGAGCATGTGTGTTTTAACAATATGAAATCTGGGCACCTTAAAAACAGGATAACAACGATTTTCAGGGAACAAGGGAGATAACCTTAAAGTCTGGCTGTCTGTGGGCCGGGCAGAACAGAGCCTTTTTTCTCTTATTACCAAAAATGCGTAAGATAAATGTCACTGAATTATTTCCCCAGTAAAGAATATTAATAATTAACAGCTCTGGGAAAAGAATGCTTTCCCAGAGGAGGCCTCTGAAATGGTCGCTCTGGGAGTATCTGCCTTATGCAGATGTAAATAGGGGTGGAACACGCCCTAGTTTCCTGCAGTGCCCCCAGGCTTGCTAGGATTAGGAAATTCCGACCTGGCAAATTCTAATCAGACAGGTTCTCCGCTCTTGAACCTTGTTTATCAATGACAATGCGTGCACTGCTGGACGTGGAAGTTCATTAGTGATTCTAGTTTTGCCCTGACCTTGTGATCTCGCCATGACCTCCTGCCTTGTGATCTTTTGTCACCCTTGAAGCATGTGATCTCTATGACCCACACCCTATTCGTGCACTCCCTCCCCTTTGAAAATTGTAATAAAAACTTGCTGGTTTTACGGCTCAGGGGGCATCACGGAACCTGCTGACATGTGATGTCTCCCCTGGACACCCAGCTTTAAAATTTCTCTCTTTCGTACTCTTTCCCTTTATTTCTCAGACCAGCTGACACTTAGGAAAAACAGAAAAGGACCCATGTGAAATATTGGGGGCCAAATTTCCCTGAATAAATTTCCAAATATGAAGCTATAGGAGAGAGGATAAGCAAGAGGAAAGAACAGAACAACCCCTGGAGCATTTTCCACGTTATTTCAGGATCCGGGTTGCTAGGTGTCCACATATAATATCTTCACTAGGAAAGGAAGGAAGTTGAACACACTACACGCTCAAGACTTCTTTCAGCTATTTGTCAAAGTTAGTACCTTAAAGAATGAAAACAGAGGCAAATATAGCACTGTTTGTATTTTATATTCAGAATCCACACAAAACAGAAATATTGGGGCAACCATGGTCTATAGAGTTATTCTTACATTTGAGTCATGAGACTACTCAACCCAAGGGAGGTCCCTGTAGGCCACTGAGATGTCTGAATTGTTCTTTTCACTAGCAATAAGGAGGAATGATTCTGCACTGGATGGGTCAGTGAACACGTCAAAGGGCTCTATCTCTGTATCTCTTCTCACTCTCTACATTCTTCCTAAGTGAAGTCATCCACTCCCTTGGCTTTACCTATCACATATGATATGTTTTGAAAAATGTAGATACCACAGTCAAAGAAAAACTCTGGATAACCCACCAAAATGCCTCTCCTATCTCCAGACCCATTAGATCAGTGAGAAATTCTTTCAGCTGCAAATAAGAAAAATAAAACTCAATTTACAGTTGTGTGACAGCGACTGCTAGTTGTTCACCAAAATTCATCCTTTCATAGAAGCTGGAATATGGTTTCCTGGTTACCATACATTCCCCAGCTTGCCTTGCAGTTAGATGTGGCCAGTTCTCTCCAATGGAATGTGAGTGGGAGTCATATGTTTGGCCCATAAAACCTCCCAAAAGAGTAGCTCTATCGTCATCTCCCCCTCTGACTAACTGTGACTCTAGGCCCAAGACAACTTTGGGAGCCATGTGTTATGAAGAGCAGGGCTTCCATTGGCTGTGTCCCTGAGCTTTCCACCACCTGTGACCTGTAACATCCAGCCTCAGTCACTCGAGAACAAGAGATGTGTCTATTGTGTCTGAGCCATTACTTTTGGAGCTATTTATTACCCTCATATTTCCCATCCTTTAAAAAGCAAATGCCTAACCTAACAGACCATTTTTGTCTTACTTAACAGGAAGTTCTGAGGCAGTAGATGGTAGCATTTATTCAGGTGCTCAAAGATGCCGTCAGGGACCTGGTTCTCCCTTTGTGCTCCACCATCCTAGTGTACTGACTTCATTCTCTCACTCTTGGCTCATGGTCACAAGTAGGCTGTTGCAAGGAGATATGTTGGATATGAAGGTTATGTCTCCCTTCCATGCAAGTAGAAGGGGAAATGGGCAAAAGTCCCTCTTTATGCTTCATTAGCTGAAACAGATGAGTCACTTGCCCACAATTTGACTAAGCGGCCAAAAGGAATGAGATTAGCACAGCTCATTTAGACCAGTCATAATTCATCCGTTGGAGTTGGGTATATACCCATCTAATATAAAGTGATCTCTGCTTTTAACGGAATACTTTGGGGTTCAAGCAGAAGGAAAGTGTCATATGGGAGATGATTGTTGTCTTGGTCCATGCAGGTTGCTATAACAAAATACCACCAACTGGGTAGCTTACAAGCAACAGAAATTCATTGCTCATAGTGCCTGCAGATTTGGTGTCTGGTGAGGGCCTACTTCCTTCATAGATGGACATCTTCTCACTGTGCCCTCACATGATGGAAGGGGCTAGCTGGTTCTCTGCACTATCTTTGTAAGGGCACTCATTCCACTAGTGAAGCCTCTGCCCTCAGGATCACCCCCAAAGGCCCCACCTCTAATATCATTACCTTGGGGATAACACATCAACATATAATTTTGGGGGAGGGGCACAAACATTCAGAATATAACAGTTGTTGTGGAAGCAAAGATCAGAATCTGCCACACTCACACAGTCAGCTGCTTGCTGGGCCTCTCTACACACCAAGAATCATCCTGAACACTTTACCCTCCATATCCAATGATCACCGAGGCTGATTCATTTTTATCTTGTGAATATCCCTCTGTTCTGCTCTGTTTCTCCCCTCCCATTCTCTTTCTCCGTTCTCTGCTATAGCTCTCTCCCAGTCCACTCTCCATTTCTCACACAGTCCCTGGAAGAATCCTGCAAAAACTCAAATTTCACCCCACAACTCCCCTGGCTTAAATTTTTCAGTAGCCACTCACTGGCTACAGACTAAACTCCCGCGTGTGAAATCTAAACCCCTTTATGATGTGACTTCTGTCTTTCATCTACTAACCAGCAAAACCACATTATTGTAAGTTATACACACACATACTCTCTCTCTCTCTTTCTCTCTCTCTCTCTCCTCTTTCTTTCTCTCTTTATGCCTCTATTCTCCCTTTCCAGACACACTTTCTTTTCCTTTTCATCTGTCCTACCTTAAAACTTAGTTCTGTCTTCAAAACCCCCTTCCCTGCCTATTCCCCAGTTCTGACTTAGACCCTCTCCTATGTCTGCCCTGCAAACTTGTCATGCTTCCACCCACACAAATGTTCTGTTATTCCAGTTCCTTGTCTATGTGTCTGTTTCCCCGTTACCCTGTGTTCTGCCTGAGAACAAGGACCATATCTTGCTCACCTTTGCAAGCCCAGTGTCTCACCCAGTGACTGCCACAAAGTAAATATTCTTGTAAATAAATATAAAATAAAATTCTATATCGGCTCAACATGAGCAATTTGAAATGAGTCTTTAAAAAATCTTTTACATCGGGGATGGCCATAAAATTTCATTAATGTGTTTCATCCAGATTAACCAATAAATGTCTCCCATCATAGTGTGCATTGTTGGAAGATTAATTCATTGTTAAGTTGGGTTTCCAGGGATGCATGATGAGTCACCGACAGAGGACTAAGGCAGCACATGCTCCTGAAATGAAAGAGCAAGGTGGCAGCATCGAGGCCCTGCACCATCTTCATGACAGCAACAGCAGCTGTTGGATGCTTACATCGTGACAGCACTTTGTGTACCTTTTTAATTGAATTCTCACTATAACCTCGTGAAGTAGGCATTCCTACTAGCTTCATTCCATGTGTGAGAAGACTAAGGCCGGAGAGTATAAGAGTTTCTTACCTTCATACAGCCAAGAGGGAACAGAGCCAAAACTAAACCCCAGGTTTTCTGATTCCAAAGCCTACACCTCGAACTGCTCTATTCTCTTAACCTCTCTTTAACTTACCCAGGATTGGGAACTCCTGGAGTGAGAGAGTCCCCAACATCTCAAAAGAGATAGAGATAGAAGTAAAGAGAGTAGTCCTGCTAGGGACCCACAAGAATTAAACATTAAATTAAATTCAAAAGAAGAGAGAAAGATCGAGATTAGAATTTCAGGGAACACTGAAGTTTAGCCTGAGCAGAATTAGATGTATTCTCCTTCATGAGAACCCCAAGCGTGACTGAATGGTGGTTATCAAGCACATGGAGAGTCTCTCTGTGCATGTGAGTGACCGTCTGGGGAGTTTTCTACCCGGGGTTTCAAAAAATGCTTTTGAAGAGTGGTAATGCTTTAGCTCAGAGCTTCTCAGACTTCAATGTGCACAGGGATTACCTGAGATGGGGATCTTGTTAAAGTGCAGACTGAAGCCCGCTGCGGCAGAGCCCTTGGGAAGGCTCGTCACCACTGACCTGTACAGACCCTCGGCTATGTGTGCCATTCAACCCTCCCACGGTGGTGCCTAGGGAGAATGTAGGCTGTCTCAAGTGTTCTGCGCCTGACGGGAGAAGGGACCTGGGCTGCACAAGTGATGCTTAGTTTTCTCCATATCTCCGTCCCTGTAGAAAACAGAAATCTGTGCATTTACCACAGTCATTCTGTGAAATAAGTAAACCCTCAAACCTGATTAGCCCACTGACCTCCAATGCTGGCTTTTACTTCACACTTTCATCACCCAAGAAAGTCTCCTGAAATAGAGGGGCCTGACAGGTGTTCCCTGAACTGAAAAGCAGCTGAGTGTGGCATCGGGGCCATGGGGGCAGCACCAGACACCAACGCTGGGCACCCCGGCTCCTGACTAGGGCTCTACAGCCTCCTCACCCCTGTGCTACTTCATGCTCCAGGACAGGGCTCTCCTGCCAGGTGCAGCTGGGCCACTGCTCCATTGGATGCACTGTACCCAAGTCCCCAGTCTGCTCCTAAGGGTCCCATCCAGGACAAGAGCCCTACAGGCTTGCAGTAATGTCAGCCAGCTAATGCCATGCCCTTCCCAGGCACTCCCTTCCACATGGAGTCCTCCATGACCTATGTGGACAGCACTGTTTCTTCTTCAGCTGAGGCTTTTCCTGCTATTGCCTTCTTGTGCAATATCCTCTCCTCCCACACACTGTGTTTCTATTTCCCTCCTTGAAATCTTTGTCCTGGTCTGTTTTGCTTTTCCCTCTCACTTTTCAGTCATCCTTTCTCTAATGACACCAAAGACTGAGCCATCTGGCCACAGGTGACCTATAGATTGGGGCATAATTTGAGGCTATGGATTTCAAACATTCAGAGATCCCAGGACGTTTTGAGGGGATAAATACTGGATGACTTACATCAAGTAATGGAGGAGGGAAAGACATATTTATTGAGTTCCAACTGCCCACTAGTCCGGGTTGCCAGTTGCTTCCAGGAGCTTACCTCTGAGAGGAAAATGGAAGCCCCAGGAGGCACACAGCCTCACTGTGGTGTGCAGGGACTGCCTGCAGCCTTTGCTTCAATAACAGTAAATTCATCCTCTTCACTTTAGGATATACATATGCTTTTGAGGGTTTCTTGGCTACCTGATGACACCAGCATCATGTACCTGCTCTAAGTCTTAGTTTCCTCCTGTGCAAAATGGGGGCAACAATAGCGTCTACTTCACATATTTAGCACAATATGTAGTTTATAATAAACACTTAGTAGTTAGCACCAATTAGTACTATTGGTGCTGCCGCTGTGTCATCATCATTATAACTGGAGCTCAAGACAAAATTCATTACTAATAGACTCCATTTGTTCATTCAACAAGTGTTTATCAAGCACCAGATATGCTTAGGCTCTATGTACTCACCCAAATCTCATCTTGAATTGTAATCCCATAGTTCCTACGTGTTGTGGGAGTGACCAAGTGGGAGATAATTTGAATCATGGGGGCAGTTTTCCCCATACTGTACTCATGGTAGTAAGTAAGTCTCACGAGATCTGATGGTTTTATCAGGGGTTTCCGCTTTTGCATCTTCCTCATTTTCTCTTGCCACCACCGTGTAAGAAGTGCCTTTGGCCTCCTGCCATGATTCTGAGGACTCCCCAGCCATGTGGAACTGTAAGTCCAACTAAACTTCTTTTTCTTGCCAGTCGTGGGTATGTCTTTATCAGCAGTGAGAAAATGGACTAATACAGCACTGAACTCTGTGCCAGGCATTATCTGATGTAGAACACATACACCAGTCATGGAACTTACATTCTAGTCAGTGGGGGGAGAATAAATAAAGAAATGGGGCAATTTCTGGAAGTGAAAACCTCTCCAAAGGAACTAAAATTTTTAAAAATGGGCTGAAGAGGCTGGGGCTTGCAGTGGAGAGGGCTGCTTTGGCTTGGGGTCAGGGAAAACATTTCCAAGAAGTATGAGTGAGCCAAGACACGAATGATGACAAGGAGCCAGGCAAGACAAGACCTAGGGAAGTGCGCTCCAGCAAAGGGAATGGCCAGCGAAAGGTCCTGAGATGGGAATGCACTCAGCATGTCAAATATGTTTCCCTAATTCCAGAAACTTTCTTACATGAAGAAGGAAGAGGTAGTACTTACAGAGGCTACAGGCACAGACTCTGGAGCAAATGCTGCCTGGTTTCATCTCCAGATTATGACCTTGAAAACATTATCCAACCCTCTATGCCTGTTTCCTGATCTTCAAATTAGGAAGATGATAGTGGATATGAAATTAATTACAAATGAAAGTAGTTAGAACTGCTCTTGGCATGTAATAAGCAGAGAAAACTACTGCTGTTACAATTGTGATGAGTGTGTAATGAATAGATATAAATCACTTGAACAATTCCTGGAAATAATAAGCAGTCAACAAGAGTTAGTTAGCTGTTGTTATTGGAGCCTAGCACCTCGTGGGTTTTTGACAGGGTACACAGGGAATAAGGGGATTCCTTTGTGTTTTCTCATGATGCCCTTCCATTTTGATCAGTGTAGTGGAAGGATTCAGCGTATAATTTTACCACTTAACTTAAAAATGCATCAATATAATCTCTGTGGTCTGGATGACTTTTATTTATTATTAGGTCTGCCTTTCTGAATGCAAATGATCGTTTAAAAAATAAAAGAAAAAAACCAGAATTACAAAATATAGGGCATTATTTTTGAAACCAACCACTTTTTGCCCAATGATTTAACTACTCTTTCCTTATTGCTAACTTGCAAAGAGTGGATGTAATTTCTTTATTTCCTTCATCATTTCCTGAAGCTACTCATTCCTTTAGGAGGTGAGGTGCTGGGGAGAGAAGGTCAGTTCAAATTCGGTCACCATGGAGTTTGGGCTGGTTTCAACTGCTTCCCATCAATGTTTGTCTGGCTTCCGTAAGTTATTACCTATGGGCTATTGGCCCTGGAGACACCATAGTTCATGGCTGACATGGTTTGTTCCCATGCCAGTCAGAAAGTGCAAATTCTCCCAAACAACCTTCAAGAACTGGGTGTTATGGACTCAAGCCAAGAGGGTTTCAGCTGAGGCTACTATGGTGCAGGTCTACATTAGCAGGAGACCCTGGTGGTGGTGTTCTGCTTAGGGGACCCTTCCCAAGGGTGGAGCCACTAGGCCTGGGCACCAGCACTCGTTGGGCAGCCTCCCATTCCAACTGCTTGGCCCTTCATAGGGAAACTGATTTTACAGTTTCTCTATTTGGGACATCAAGATAGGTTGCCATGGAAAAATGACATCTTCTAATTAAAAACACAGAGAGGTCACAAGTTTCCCAGAACAACTAGGGCACAGATCCTAAAAGGAAAGAAACGAAACATTTGAAAAGAAAAAAAAAAGTCAAACAAACCTCCAGGGCTGTGTCAGGCTGTAACTTTCCAAACCTGAATGAGATGCCTTGCATGGATGGGGAATGCTAAGAGGATAGTGTAAGTTCATCACTGATGGATGCTGTTTTCAGCTGGCAAGGGCTCAGTCAGGCAGCAGATCAGGGATGCTCAGGAATATTGACCTAGGATGATTATTCTGAGCTATCGTTTAAACTGTGCATTTCTGGATTTGCCTCCTGAGACATGGGAGGGTACAGGGAAGGACAGAAATGAGAAATCAGAAGGCCACTGGTTCCAAAGGAGCGAAATCCTGTTGCCCTCTGCCAATTTCCCTCCTTTGTGCTATACTTTGTACGTGTATTGACAATAGCACCTGCGACCTGTGTCGTGCTTAATTGCTGTCTCCCACACTGGACTGTAGACTTCCCCAGGACAGGCACGATGTTGTATTATTTCTGTACGGCCAGTGCCTAATATATTGTTTGGCACACAGAACATGTACAGTAAATCCTTGTTGAATGAACATTAATAATAAGAAGAAGAGCTGTCAAATACTGAGGGCACTGGGTTTTGGGATATTATTCATCTTCTTTCACAGCAAAGAAACTTTAGTTCAAGGGGGGCAAAGCAACTCGCATAAGTCCATGGAACTAGTAAATGACAGAGCTGGGACTTAGAATCAGCACTGCAGACTCCAAAGCTCAAGAATAAATGGATCCCTGTGGGGCTCATTTTCTCTCACTCAGAGGCTGATTAGCCAACATGTGGTTTGAGGGGCCCTTTGCTGTGGCTCCTTCTCCCTCTCATTGACCACTAGTTGGCACCCTCAAGCCTCCCAGCAAGCCTTGAACTAGAGAAAGCAAGAGAAACAAAAAATCTGCACTTGGCTGCTTGGCCAAGGCTCGTGTGAAAAGGAAGCTCCCAATGGCAGTGGGTAAGGATGGAAAGCTCAGAGTGGCTTTCTTTCGCCTCTTCCTGCCCATCCCTGTGAGTGCCCCCCTCTCCCATGCAGGAAGGTGTAATCCCACTCCTAGGACAGTGAGGCAACCACAGAGGCTCTACCAGCTGTGCTGATCGACCCCTTCTCCCTGGGGATTGGATTCAGAGTGGAATCCCACACTAGAAATTCATAACAATGAGATGAGTGTTGTGGTTCTCATTTAGCCAATACCATCACCTGCACAGCTCTGGGCACCAGTGCATAGAATATGATGTGAGTAGCACCCCTGAGAGCTGTGTAAGAAAGCTTTTGATGTGATCTTTCAACTTTCAAGTGTATTTTGCATTTTGCGTCATAAGCAGTGGATAATAACGTTAGTGGCCTGTGGTCATTTAGAAAGTCCTTTATGCACATTATTTCATTATTACCCTGTGAGGCAGGTAGCTCTATTAACCCCCTTAGAGATGATGCTGCTGAGGCTTTGAGGGATGCATCAGCTTCTCTCTGTCAGAACTACTCAAAGTGTATTTCCACAGGCTGGAAATAGCAATATAAACCAGAAGCTTGTTAGAAATGCAAACGCCCGGGCCTCACCCTGAGTTGACTGAATCTGGGCAACACGTCCCAGGATTTAGCTCTCCAGGTGATTGATTCCTGGGAGTGCTCAAGTTTCAGAAGCACTGCCCTTGGACACAGAATAATAGTTAGAGGCTGAATTCAAATTCAACCCTCCCTCTCTCACTCCAAGTTACCCGATGCTGGAGGTACTGAAAAACATGCAGAGGAAGGCCAAAACCTTGAGTACAAATCATAGGACAACTTTTATTTGTTGAGAGAATGTGAACTAGGCATTTACCCTCTTATTCTTCTAAAAAAGAATAGGCATACTATTTCAATTAACTTTACTGAGCAGTTGTGAAAACCAAATGAATCAATGTATGTTAAAGTACCTTGTAAACTGCTAAATACTAAACTGTTAAACACCATAAACTTTTGTTGTTGATTATTATTATTACAGTAAATGTTAGATTATTATTATATTTCAAACAAAAAAATAGAAACTAATGGGTAAAGTGAGTTTTAAAGTATCTAATTCCCAGGAAGTTTCCATTGCATAATCCTATTCTGGAAATACAAAATTATTGCCATGGAAAAGAAAATGAAGGTACACTGAATGAGCCTAAGTTGGTGAACAATGACAACAATCATCACCATAATTGTTTGTGTATGAAGAAGAGGTGCCGTTCTGTCTACCCACAGAAGCGCAACTGACAGAACGGACGGAATATGAGGTCAGACTCAGAACACCTGCATTCTCTCCAGGCTTCTCCACTGACGGGTTATTCGATCTCAGACAAGGTTCTTCACCTCTCAGAGCCTAGTTCCTCTCTTATAAATTTGAAATCATAACAACAACTACATTAGAATAATAACGACTTATTTGATGTGAGGCTCAGTTAAGAGAATGCCTGTGAAAGTGCTCTACAAACTGCAATTCACTGTACAAATGTTAATTGTTCTAGTTGCTGTTGTTATTTACAGTAGGAGAGACTAAAAGGCGCTGAGCAGAGAAAACAATGACTCCTAATGGAGCTCCTGAGACCTGCTAGCAGTAAGGCTAGGAAAGGAAAAAGACAAGAGGGGAAAAAGCTCTTTAGCTCCCTAGACCCTGAGCAGCACAGGGCAGTTCTCTTGGGTGTGGGGTGGGTGAGGAAGCCCAGAACCCGAAAGGCTGCAGGTGTTGCTTCAGAGAAGGTCTCCTCCTGGGGGTCATGCAGCCACCCAATGTCAGAGGATCAGGCACCGGAACTGGGTGCAGCAGACCAGAGCATCCAGTTCAGTGCTATCACAGGCCTGGCCCAACAAGCCAGGACTCACTTTCACAACTTTTCACTTTCATCTCAAACGAAGACTTTGGATGTTATTTTCAAGTGAGCTTATACAGTCACAGAGAAACTGATGGAACAAGATGTTACTCATACAGCCTTAAAAGTATGTGTCTGATCATTAAGCTGTGCCACCTGGGCATCACTGGAATTTCTTTTTAAATAAATCCTTGGGCTATATTGTGCATTGTTCAATTATACTTTTAAAATAAAATATTAATTTGTTCATTATATGATGTTTAAAATATACCATAATTTTTATGAATCTGTTCTGACCCATCTTCATTTTTCACTACATCAGGAGCCTCTGCGAAGCCCCAGTCAGGGTCCGCAGCTCTAGTAATCCCTCTCCTATGTGGGACGTAGCTGGGAAATTGTCGTATATATATAGATATGCTTGGGCTTTACTCGAGTCCTCCTATAACAACTATTTCTGTTTGTGTAACACTTTAAAATTTACAAAGCATTTTTACACACATTCTCTCATTGTTACATAACAATCTTATTATAAGTAAAGCAGATATTTTTGTCCTTATTGTCCCTACCATCTATTGCTAGGTAGCAAACCACCACCAATTCGTGAACAAAATAAATTTTGTTATTTTGTTACTTTTGTTATTTTAACATTCAGATAACAACAAACTTCGTTTTGTTCATGATGTTGGAAGAGACAGCGCATCTCTGCTCCAACTCGGAATGGACTGCTGTGGTTCAAGGGCTGGGGACTAGCATCCCCTTGAGGTTTGCTCACTCACACAGCTGGTGCCCAGGCCAAGAGGACAAACAGCTGAGGGCTCAGACAGTCAGGACTCCTCCATCTCTCTCTTCATGGTCAGTTACTGATTGCAGCACAAGATACCGGGCAGCTGAGATTAGGCTGCTCACACAATAGACTCACGGGAAGTGATAAGTACTTATTTTCTAATGCACTTCCTTAGAAAATTTTTGTAAGGTTATTGTTACTGATATGCCTTAATGGAAATTCAAGGACAGATGTGTGGTGTGGTCAGGGTGTGAAAGTCTGGTTGTAGAGGATGTTACCAAAGGAAACATACTCAGTTTCTGGTTTGAATATGGGCATTTCTCATGCTTTTATTTCAGAAGACAGAAATGAACAGTTACACTGAGCTAGTTATCTCCAATCCTATCAAGAACTACTCATTTCTGTCCAGGTGTGATGCCTCACACCTGTAATCCCAACACTTTGGGAGGCCAAGGCAGGCAGATCACCTGAGGTCAGGAGTTTGAGACCAGCCTGGCCAACATGGTGAAACCCTGTCTGACATGGTTTGGTTCTGTGTCCGCACCCAAATCTCATCTTGTAGCACCCATAATTTTCACTTGTTGTGGGAGGGACCCGGTGGGAGATGATTGAATCATGAGGCGGGTCTTCCCTGTGCTATTCTTGTGATAGTCAGTGGGTCTTATGAGATCTTATGGTCTTTTTTTGTTTTTGTTTTTGTTTTTGTTTTTTTGAGACAGAGTCTTGCTCTGTTGCTCAGAGCTGGAGTGCAGTGGTGTCTTTCTCGGCTCACTGTAACCTCCACCTCCCTGGTTCAAGCAATTCCCCCACCTCAGCCTCCCCAGTAGCTGGGATTACAGGTGCTGGTCACCACGCCCAGCTAATTTTTTTGTATTTTTAGTAGAGACGGGGTTTCACCATGTTGGCCAGACTGGTCTTGAACTCCTGACCTCAGGCAATCTGCCCGCCTCAGCCTTCCAAACTGCTGGGATTACAGGCGTGAGCCACCACACCTGGCTGAGATCTTATGGTTTTAAAAACAGGAGTCTCTCTGCACAATCTCTCTTTGCCTGCTACCATCCAAATAAGATGTGACCTTGCTTCTCCTTGCCTCGCGCCATGATTGTGAAGTCTCCCCAGCCATGTGGAATTGTAAGTCCAATAAACCTCTTTCGTTTGTAAATGGCCCAGTCTCGGGTATGTCTTTATCAGCAGCATGAAAATAGACTAATACACCATCTCAACTAAAAATACAAAAATTAGTCGGGCATGGTGGCACGTGCCTGTAGTCCCAGTTACTCAGGAGGCTAAGGCAGGACAATCGCTGGAACCCCGGAGATGGAGGTTGCAGTGAGCCGAGATCATACCACTGCACTCCAGATTGGGCAACAGAGTGAGACTCCAACTCAAAAAAAAAAAAAAAAAAAAAAAACAGAACTTCTCATTCCTGAAACACATCTTTGGAGAAATTGGTTCTGACTAGGTGCATGTGCCTATGTCTGTGTGGGTTGTTTCCAAATTAGCTTGCTTTCCAACTCAAGCTGGGGTTTTAAAATGCATTGTACATCAGCTACCACCTTGACCTATGACTTAACCTCCAGAAAGAAGGTGGCAAAAAGTCAAGTGGTTTGGTAAAAAAGCATAAAATGACAAAGCTGCTCTCAGGGGCCTAATCTCCCCTTTGCTTTCTAAAAAGCCAAACACACGTTAATTGGATTTATATATTTCAAAGCTGATACAGTTGTACCAAACTTCAAGAGAAAGAGCTGCAATGTAAAAGTCCACAAAGGATGCTTGTCTTCCTCAGATTTTTAACTGCCGTGACTAATCAGGATGAGGGCTAGATGCGTGCGAGGTCTTTTAGAATGCTGATCTATACTTTTGCAAATGCAGAAAATGCCATTCATCTTTGCTTAATAAGAAGGGATCCTTTCTGAAGTATAAAACCCCCACTTTCTGACTAGGACACAGTTTATCTAACAATCTTAAACTGTTCAGCAGTGATAAATTCCTTGTGGATCTGCTGGTAAAAGTGGCTCCAGTATGTTCTCTCCAAATAAGACATATTTAAGGGCTTATATAGTAGCATGAACTATGCTGCTTTTTTTTGTTTTGTTTTGAATTTTCTTTCAAACACATGGAGTTTAAGTTTTGGGCCAAGTTTTGCTGGTCTTGGAGGTATGGTAATAATAATAATGGTTAACATTTATGTAGCAATGTGTGTCAGACACTAAGTGTTCTATGCATGTTTCCTCAGGTAATCTCCACAATAACACTATGAGGTAGGTACTATTATTATCCTACTCTTGCAGATGAGAAAATTAAGACTCAGAGTAACTTCCCCAAGGTCACACAGCTAGGAAGTAATGGAGTTGAAACTTAAGGCAAAGCAGTTTGTCTACAGAATCCATGCTTACCAAGGACAGGGTCCTGGAAAGCTGGTACATTTAAGGCAGGGACAGAGGTCAAAATGTTTGCAAAGCTTCAAACAGACTGTTAATCACAGGGCACCACCATGAGGTGGACATGTGCCCAGAAGAGCCAATTAGAGTACCTAATTGCTGTAGTTAGGAGTAGGCATATAATCTGAAGCAAGATCAATCAGAGTTCAGAAAAACACAGATTCTAGGAAGCCAGGGCTCTGTCCTTGAGCTGTCAAGAGCCATTTTTATCATCTTGGTGCAAGATCCTTCCTGAGAATAAAATTAATACAGAGAAAACCTAAATGAAGAGTTGGGTTGGGAGAGTTAGAACTGAAGATATTATTTGATCCAACTGGACCTGAAACCCTCCCTGCCTCTGCTCCTTGACCTTCCAGTTAAATGAGCCAGTACATACCCACTTTTGCTTAATCCAGTTTCAAATGGGTCTCTGTTATTTTGCAATAAAGGAATCTGACTGATACAGGGATTTTTACCAAAAACTTTTTCAGAGGAGCAGTCAGGTCAGGGCAGAGCTAGGAGCACCAAGGGTAACTTATATGGAAGCAGATTTGGTTCAACCTAAGTCTATATTCAGCAACTGACATTGTAAGTGCTTAAAAACAAACAGAAAACAAACCTCAGTTGAATGAAATACTGAAGCCAAATGTTTCTAGGCCAGTCTGTGGGTAATGGGTATGAAAAATGTCACAGTCATAGTAATAACTCAAGTTTCACTGGCCTATCACATCCACATACATAGGTCAGATCCTCTCGTCCCCCAAACTCATTCCCAAGTGCCCTTCTGGGCCTGGCTGCTCCTGCACTGGGCACTCATGTCTAAAGTGGTGGACCCCTCAGGACCAACACTTCAGGCTGGGAAGTGGTTGGAGGTGAGGTAAAGATGGATGTCTTCTCCCTTTAGAGTGGCACTGTCTGTTATGCTGCTTCTGTCTCCAAATCTGACAGAGTTTTAAATGCAGCAGCTTGTTTGGGTTTTGTTTTCAGTTCCTCTGCTCTTTCTAAAACTCAGATATTAATCTCATAGAGGACATCTACCCCAGTGGCAATGATAAGGTGCCTCTCCAGGAACACTTGGACAATGGACATGTACAAGGGAGCTAGAGAGGAAGAATCCTTGCCCCTCAGAGGACACTTGGTGAACCCCCAAGTAACTGGGGAGGCTTTCACACAAGAACAAAGTAGTATGAAGGGAAATGAGTCAACCACAATTCAGGATTAAATCATGGCTGGTAATGTATAGCGACATTCTGGTTTCACATGTGCCCTTCAGGGAATTTCTATGTAATTACACAATATGCTCTCTGAAAACTGACAAGCAGATTTGACATTTTGTCAATACTCAAGGCTTAGAATGTGTTCATTAAACCAACTATGGTGTTAAAACTTTTTGATTATTTGGTATTATGTATCAAGATCTTGAAAATGTTTTTTACCCTTTGACCAAGAAATTCCATTATGGGCCTCTATCCTAAGGAAACAATATGAAAAATAGGATTAAAGAAAAACGTTACAAACAATGATGTTTATAAGCATGTTATTTATAATAGGGAACGTTTTTTCATCTATAAGGGGATAGTCAAACTCCTCATCAGTATAAATAGTGGAGAAATATGCACAAATTCCCATAAGCTGAGAATGAGAAAAATCTATGTCTTTAATGAAAGGAAATATTGATAAATTCAACAACATCAAAAGGAAAAAAATGCATGGCAAAACAGCATTCCCAGATATTGAAAAAAGTACCCACAACCTAATAGAAGAATTAGCCAAAGACATGAACAAGCAGGACTCATAAAATGGTCTTTAAACATATTAAAATAGTCTTTAAACATATTAACATAGTCTTTAAACCATAAAATGGTCTTTAAACATGTTAAAGTTGCTCGAGCACACTCATAATTAGAGAAACGCAGACCACTAGTACACCAAGATACCATTTCTCACCTATCAGATTGGCAAAAGCCCCAAAGTCTGATAACAGGTTTTGATGACAAGACTATGAGGAATCAGCATTTCCTTCATTGCTCCTAGGAATGCAGAAAATAGCAGAGCCCCCACAGAGAGAGCTGACTACATCAAGCAAAATTACACACGCGTGGACCTTGGATATGGCAATCCTAGTTCTGATAATCTATCCCAAAGTGACTGTAGCCCTGATATAAAATAACATTTGTAATAAAAGGATTGGAATTAACCGACTCTCCATCATCAGGGAACTGATTAAACTATCGTAAACCTACACAATGGAGTATATGTAACCATAAAAAAGATGAGAAAAAATTTTGTGGAGTGTTTTTCAGGATATATTCTTAGGTGAAAAAAGCAAGATGCAGGAAAACAAACATATGCTATTTTTGTGTAAGGAGAGGTGAAAGTATGAGTATAAATCCACACGTTTATACAGGTACATAATAGTTTCTTATATTTGTGAAAAGAAACGCTGGAAGCCTAAATCAAGATCTAATAAAAATGGTTATCTAAAGGATGAGAAGAATGGAATAAAGGCATCATGAGAAAGCAAAATTTATCTGAGTATTCTTTGAACATGGTTCATCACTATACAAGCTTAGTGTGATTTATCTGAAGGACAGAAAAAAAAAAAACAAGCATAACAACAATAAAAAACTTCAAAGGAATATTAATTTATATTGTTTGACATTGTTAGAAGTAATGTTATTATTGTCATTTTGAAACTATTTGTGTCATCTATGATAGCTTTATAGTGTAAGATTTATATTGTAATTAATGTAAGAAAAGACATAAAAGCATAAAATCAAATATATTAGGTAAAAATCCTATAATATTTAAATTTGAATTATAAATATTAGTATACATTTAAAATTATAAAGACACACACACATATACATATATATACATACATTTTTTGAGAAAGAACTTGTCTTTGCACTGTCCATTGAAAAGCTGTGGAAGCCAAGCCTCCCATGTACTAATGAACATCCTTAGTGTTCAGTTTTGGTTTCTAAATATCATTCTAAATATCAATATTCTAAATATCAATAGGAAGGACTTCCTAGGTGCAATGGCTAATTCCAGGAATAGAGCAGGGGATATACACGAGCCTGACTCATCTTGTTATGCCAGAAAGCAATGAAGCTATCAAAGGTTAATGACATATTGTCAAAAAGACGAGGAAGCCAGCTTGCAAGGGCTCCCATGAGCCAAAGTTGGGATAATCTGTGTATTAAAAAGAATAAATTGAAGCATATTAAATATTTTTTAAAAATCAATGTGTTACTAATGTTAGTCAAAAGTGAGAAAGCCTCACACTCACCTCTCAGAGAAACACCCTAATCTGATACAATTCAGGGTTCTACTTCAGTGGTTTCTTACTCGGAATATTGACGGTTAAATGGAGAGAATCAGACATTTATTTTCCTGTTATGTAGGAACTGCCTTTCAGGATGTGGCAGACTGCATCTTCTAGAGATGGCCACAGTGTTCCCCATCCCACATGCTCTTTCACAGGGTGACTGTTCTGCCCTAACATCAAGAAGTGGGCTCTGTGTCACCTCCTCTTGAATCTGGGCAGGCTGGTGATGGTTTCAACTAATAACAAACTATCATGAGAGTAATTCTTTGTGATTTTTGAGGATCGGTCATGAAAGGCAATTCAGCTTCTGTCATGTCTGCTGGGATATTCATTCTGGAGTTCTGAGCATCTACATAAAAAGGTCCACTTCCCCTGAGGCCACCATGCTGTGAGGAAGCCCAAGTCACATGGATAGTCCACATGTAGGAGTTCTGGTTAGCAGTCTCAGCTGAGCTCAGTGTTCAAATCATTCTGGCCCAAGAGAGACTATGCATAAAGGAAGCTCCAGATCATTCAAGTGTCCAGTTGTTGAGTCACTGTAGCCCTTGAGTCTTTCCAGCTGAGGCCCAGACATCACAGAACAGATCCCCATTGTGCCCTGTCTGAATTCCTCACCCACAGAATCCACAAACATAATAAAATTCTTATTTTACACCATTAAGTCTGAGGTGGTTTCCTACACAGCAATATTACCTGAAATTCAGGGTCACTAAATAGCCCTAGCTAATAAAAGAAAGTTCTTCTTTTGAAAATAATCTCATTAGTAAACATAGAAAGAAAAAGAATCTCAATAAAATTTAATCAAATAAATATAGACGTGATAGAAATAGAAACTGACATTTTACAATCCCTTAAGAGATATTTGATTTAGGCGATATTCAGCAATGACACTAAAATCAATAGGGGAAAGATTGAATGGTAGCTAGATATTTGCAGTATGCTAAAACATTACCTTGGTTGATTATTTGTTAACCTAAAGGGAAAATAAATACAACTTTAGGATGGACAGATCAGGCTGCCACTATTTAAAGTCCCTAATGAAGTAATCTTATCATCACATTTGGTAGAACAACTTTATATTAGGTGCATTCTGATGCAGTATGAAATATAGTCCCCTATAAAGTACTTTTACCAAAAATGTGATTAAGATTCAAGTATCAATTTAAATGCAAGGATTAGGAGAACATGTTTAAAAATGTTCCAGGAAGCAATCCAGAAGGCAGAAAATTCTAACTGAAAACTGATCCAGTTTCCTCAAGTCAATGGAAGGGAAAAAGATTGGGGACAGTTAAAAGCGACTCAAGAGCCATGACAAATGCAATGGATGGATCTTGTTTGAGTTTAGGTTTGAGCAAAACTGGTAAGAAGACATTTGCAGAGACAACTAGGTACTTCTAATATTGGCCAGGTATTAGGTGATATTAAGGAATAAATACTAATTTTGTTAGAACTGATATTGATATCGGCATTAAATGCCCTTATTGTTTAAAGATGCAAACTGAAGTACTTAGTGGTGACATATTATGATATCTGTAATATATTTTTAAACACTTTAGCAAAAATAAGTACAAAAATTGTAAATGTTAATTATTATTAAATATAGGTAATGAGTTTTCGGGGTTCATCATTACATTTTCTCTGTTTGAGATTTTTCATTGCATAAAGTCAAAAATTTGTATGATTAATTACAATTATAAAGATGTTTTCGAGAGTCTAAGTGTTCAACTATAAAGGAATATCTGATTCAGTTATAGTGCATCTTCTAGATGGAATATTTAGTCATGTAAGATGATCATTACAAAGATTATAAAAAAGTAGTGGTGCAAGTCTATAGTTCCAGCTACTCGGCAGGCTGAGGCACGAGGATGACTTGAACCTGGCAGACAGGGGCTGCAGTGAGCCAAGATTTCACCACTGAACTCCAGTCTGTGTGACAGAGCAAGACTCTGTCTCAAAAAAAAAAAAAAGAAGAAGAAGAAAAAGAATTGTGATTTATAAGTTAAATATGAGTATACAAAATTAAAATTTCATAGTGACTTCAGTTTTACTTGAAGGAATGTGTGTGTGTGCATCCTCTTAAACTCACATCAAGTCTATATCATTTCTCATTTTCTTGCTTGTGGGTCTTACGGATGGCTTGTCTGAAGTAATCAAGGCTGATGCCTGCCTGTGCCAGGCACTCTGAGGGGATGGTAATCCCTAGCACAGCATTGAACATCACTTTGGAGAAGCCTCTAACCATTCATAAGGAATCCAGATTATCTCTTTTACACCTTATTATGGGAAAACACAGTATTCTTGTGGGGTTCCCATTTTAAATATTATATAACTAAGGGAGAGAGACTGCCAAAGTTAGGAAGAAAGCCATGGTGAGATTTTAGGTCATTTATTAATAAAAGTTGACAGTGGCCGACTCTTCTTTTCCTGCTCTAAAGACCTTAATAAAAGCAGTGCTGGGCATAGGCTCAGACCCTAGAAGGATGTGGGAGAGGAGGAAGGCTATCTGATGAGCTTAGGTTTCTTCCAGTCACCTGGTTCTGGCTTTGTGAATATCTCCAACCCCAACTCGCTTGCCTCTCCCCCTCTCAACTTTTCTCCTCATTCCCATGCCTGTCCCCAGAGTGGGCTCCTATGTGTGGCTCCATGAGTACTCTGGCAAAGCTTCCTTGCCAATCATCATTCCCATGAAGGTGTATTCATACTAACAGTTTATGGTGTTGGATATTTAAGGCAGATTTGCATCCCAATAGCAGTCAAAACCTGAAATACAGAGTGGGTTATTCTGGCCAGGAAGCTTCTAGGTAACCAGTTGGTCAAATTTTATTTTAAAGGAATTATGTCTTTTAAGAGCTCCTGGATTCATACTACATTGATGGTTGTTTCCTCTTCTTTCAGGTAAGGTCATCCAGGCTAGAAAAATACAGAAAAACAAAATCAAAAAAGACACTTGTAGAGAATTATTGAAGTTACTGATGAGAAGGTGATATAGGAAACCACAATGGTAGGAAGGAATTTTCTTATAGTTTACTCATTCCTTTGACATTCAATAACCTTTCACTGTGTGCCTATGATAAGCTAAGTGCTGTGCCAGGCCCCAGAGACACAAAGATGATTGTATTATCTACCATCTTGGAAGACAGATATATAAATGGATCATTTATTATATAATGTGGTAAATAATAGAAATATGCATAAAGTGTTATGGCAACAAAAAGCAAAAAGCAGCTAACTCTGACAGGTGTGTCTAGAAATGTCTCACACAGAAAATGACATCTGAGCTGGGTGACCTGGGACAATTAATTTAACTTCCTTGTGCCTCAATTCCTCCTCTATGAAATGTAAATAATAGTACTCTAATCACATAGCTGTAAGAATCAAATGATTTATTACATGAGGTAAAGTGTTTAGTGCCTGAAATGTAGGAGTTATTCAAGAAATATTAACTAACAAGAAATATTAGCTAACAGGAAGAGGAAGAGCTGGTAAAAGGAGAAACAGGAGGAGGAGGAAGAAAAGCTTGCCACTAAGGGAGTAAGAACATTCTTATTAGAAGAAACAGCATGGGCAAAATGCAAGGTCATAAAAGAACTTGGCATTTTAGGAGAATACAAAGCAGCTCAGAGCAGCCAGAGCATATAGTGTTTCGAGGGGGAAGTAGGTTTAGGGCCAGAAAAGGAGGAGTCTTCCCTGCAGGGTTGGTTCAATTCAGCCACGCTGGCACAACCTTATCCTTTGGTTGGTTGGTTGGTGCTCCTGCCATATCATTTATTAAAACCATCGCCCCTGCTTTCTTTATATTAATTATAAAGGGTAGAGAAAGCAGGTGGGAGTTGATTTTAAACAGAAAATGGTGAAATAATCATGCATTTTAATAGAAGGAATATAACTCTGGAGCAGTGAAGAGAATGCATTAGAATCAGGTAGACTGGTGCCCTGGAGAAGAAACAGTAGGCTTCAGTAGTCTGTGCATGACTCTCTGGTTAGGTGAGTGTTTTGTTTTGGTCTCATCTCCCCTGTTACATGTGAGCAGTTGAAGGACAAGCACCATCCTTCTATCTTTAGCACCTACGTTATCACTTGCTTTGGAGTGGGTGTTCAATAATTACTCATTGAAGAAATCAATAAATGGAGAATGAGCTGAGATGTCGAAACCCTGTGCTAGACGATAGTGGTGCAGAGGGAGAGAAGCGGCCAGGTGTGGAAGATATTTCTGAAGTAGAAACAACAGGACTCAGAGGAGGATCTAGGTGTGGGAAACCAGGATAACAAAGCACCAGTCATATCCCTTGGTCTGTAAATTAGGCTCTCAGTGCCTTCATGTCTTCATGAGATTGCCCGCGCAGGAGACAGACACGTTTGAGGGAAAGTTGAGGTGCATGCTTTGTAAAGATACAGCACTGGCCTTGGTCAGGGTGGGTCACTTGAGGGGTGTGAGTTGAAAGGCAGCAAGAAGAGAGTTGCTACCCCCATCAGTCCTTCATATCCTCTGTCCTACAGAAGTGTTGTCTAGGCATATTCTAACTATTGAAAGACTTCATTTCATACAGATACAAGGATCTACTTGTAACTTTTGACAAGGTTCTAGAAAACTGAATGTGAGAAAAGGCAATTTCCAGTTTGGGCCACAAAAAAGCACAGGCCAGCCCTTCCCTTCCTGTCTCCCCTTCCTTCTGGTTACAGCATGGATGTGGTGGCTGGAGCTTAGGCAGCTTCTGGGACAATGAGGTGGAAGTTGCATTCTTAGGATGGCAAAGCAATAAGAAAGATCCTGAGTGCTGGACAGCGTGGACTATCATATTAGTCCTCATTGCCTATCTTTGAATTATATATGAGAAAGAAATAAATCTCTACCTCGATTAAGTCACTACCACTTTGACCTTTGTTAAAATAAGAAAGCCAAATTTTTTTTTTGAGACAGAGTCTCACTCTGTCACCCAGGCTGGAGTGTAACCTCACTGCAAACTCCGCCTCCCATGTTCAAGCAATTCTCCTGCCTCAGCCTCCCGAGTAGCTGGGACTACAGGCACGCGCCAGCAAGCCTGGCTAATTTTTGTACTTTTAGTAGAGACAGGGTTTCACCATGTTGGCCAGGCTGGTCTCGAACTCCTGACCTCAGGTGATCCACCCACCTTGGCCTCCCAAAGTGCTGAGATTACAGGCGTGGGCTACCACACCCAGCCCCAAACCAGTATTCTAACTAATGTACCTCCCCAGCCAAAATAATTAGAGATAAAAAGGTAAATATCCTGGAAATAGTAATCAAATTATTTTTTAATCCTAACTTAGGTACCTATAATCTTTAGCATAGAATATTAGCTGCTCTGAGATACATTATCAAATAAGCGAGTTGATTGAGAGTTGGAAGGAGACTAAGAAGGAACATCAGGCGAGGGGGAGACAGAGGGGCCATCGAAAGAGAGACTGGCAATGCCTAAAGACACCCTTCTCCTTGGCTCCAGTCTTATCTAGGGTCTCTCCTGGTACACAGAGAAGATTCAATGTTGATTAGATCAGTAGGGAAGGCTTTGTAGAGGGGATGGGATGGCTGCAAAGAGAGAGAGGCAAGACTGCTTCAAACTGACATTCTTGGATAATGAAAGCAATAGATGTCACAGTATAATTTTTAAACTGGAGAGGAAGCCAAAAGTTCCCTCTCTGCCTCTCTCTTTTTTTCTTTATCTATATTTGGGTGCCAATTATACCCAATAAAGACAAACTCAGTTTGTTTAATGTCAGACTGTAGATATTTGTGATCTGGCAAAGGGCAATCCCTTTGCAATTTTGGAGCCTGTCATCAGGATTAATGGACCTAGAGAAAAATGTCTGGAGCAATGTTTGATCCTTCAAAGACCCTCAGGTCCAGATCCATCATGACTGGGCAACCTCCCAGAGCTGCTCAAGCACATCCTATGATTCCCTATTGCTTGGTGGACTGCCAAGCCTGCTGCTCCCTTTACCCTCCCCAGCTCCACAGAAAAGTTCAGAAAGTGCAGGCTACTCCCACGGGTCACCTGGCAGATGCCCAATCCTTCTGTGGAAGAGGCTGACCCTGCAACCAGGGAGAGCAGCGTTCCCTGAAATGACTTATGGGTCTTCTCTTTGCAATCTAAGAAGCTGCCAATGGGGTGCTAACCCCTGACGCAGAGAGGGCTACCTCTTTTAAGTCACTGGTAGCATCCTCTTTTCTTGGACCACTCATTTGCTGTGTGCCTTGAAACACCCTTGGAGCAGTGGATGTCACGGAGAACAAAATAGTCATCTAGAGGAAAGGCCCAGGCTCCCTCAGAACCTCACACATATCCCTGCAGCTATGTGAGTATTGTTTACCTCCCTCACTAGGAGGAGAGAAGTTCCAGTCACTCTTAGTATAATCCTGCTATACCGGCTATCACAATGGACTTCAAGTTTCTGACGAGATATGGAGATACATGTTATTCAGCTTTGTACCCATCTCCGCTCTTCGTCTTAAGAGCTAATCATACTCCTCGGCATTTTAATGCTTTTGCAATAATTCTCAACTTTTGGTGCATCTCTGATTTTTTGTGAAGCTTTAGAAAATTATACATGCCCATACCCCGTGAATGGATGCCCGTTATGTAGGTGTGGGACAGGCGCTCTGCTGTGAACAACTGTTGTTTTGAATCTGCTCACCATTTTCTACCAGTTAGGGTGAAATCACCTCATTCTTTCCCTGGGAAACAATACCCCAGCACCACACACTGCTTGGAAGGGCTGTTAGTGAAGATATCTCCATAGGACCCCAACAAGTATGGGCATGAGACCGAGCAAGGCTATTGTTTTAGTTCAGGCTGCTACAACAAAGTCCCACACCCAGGTGGTTTATAAGCAACAGAAATCGATTTCTTGCAGGTTCTGGAGGCTGGAAGTCTGAAATCAGGATGCCAGCATGGTCAGGTTCTGGTGAGGGCCCTCTACCAGGTGGTAGACTGCTAACTTCTCATCATATACTCATATGCAGAAGAGAACAAGCCCCGTGACCTAATCACCTCCCGAAGGCCCCACGTCCAAATGCCATCACACTGGGGATTCAATTTCAGCATATAATTTGTGGGGGACACACACACTCAGTCCATAACCCAGTCTCTCCCAGAATGAGAACCCTGGATGAAGAAAAGCAAGAATGGACATGTATTGGAGTGGATTGCTCTGGCGAGGCCTCACCAAGTCCATTCTGCCCATGGTAATGCCCAGCTCCACCCTGCTTCGTCCGTTCCCAGGCCTGGTTCCTCAGCTTTCCCTTCCTTCTGTGAGCACTCTGTCTTCCTGATACATTTCTTGCTCGTTTAATGTAAAGTAAGTTTCATGTTTACAACGAAGTAACCCTGACTGCCACTGGGACACAGGTGATTTTTAAAAGCTCCGCAGGTGCACTGGCCTACGGAGTTGAGCTGGGAAGCACTAGCCACCTATGCGTAGGGCTCTGTGCTAAGAGTTCCACGTACACTTTTCTCATTTAACACTCACAAAAATCCAACAAGTGAGGAAACTGAGGCATCCTGTTAGTAAATGATCATTCTGAGATTTGAAAACATTTACTCCCAAAACCTCTCAACCCCACTGATAACTGTTTTCCAGTGGCAATGATATCTCATTCTCTTGGTTTCCCATGGTTCTTGGACTCCTTTTAACTTTTCATTTGCTACCTTTTATTATACTTATCATGTGTATCTAGTAATCCGCATTACTGGACTATAAGCTCCTTGAGGACTGTTTAAAAGTAGGGCAGCTCTTAACCCTTAATATGGTACTTTTCGTGCTGCTAAACTACGTATAGAGATTCCCCTGTATTTGTTGAATAAGTGAATGATGGTAACTGGTTACCACACAGCGTGAATTAGTGAATAACCAGCCACTGATGAGTTCATCCTGAAGCAGAGAGAGCAGGAAGTGTTGACATGGGCTGACATAAACATATGGTCACGAAGGCATTTCTTGGTCTAAAGAATCATCAATTAAGGACTTTCTCCAACCCTGGAAATTCTTTTTCCTGCTCCCTGACACAATGCCCAACCTGAGCTACCCTTTCCCAAACATCTTACTTTCCTGCCTGTTCAAGTCTAACAAACAGTGGAGGAGAGCCAGATAGGATGACTTGTCCTCCTCAAGCACAGAGAACATCGTAATTTCTCTTGGTCATCCAAATATAGAATATCCATGGGCCAGAGCAATAAGCTGGACACAAAGAAGTTAACACAGCCTTAGGATTTCCTGGGTTTTACAAGCTTGCCCACTTAAGGAAATGCTACTAACTCTTCCGGGATAGTGATTTGTAATTTGCTGCATAAATATTCTTAGTTTGCCTCCTACCTGCCACTTAAGTGAACTGAAAGAGAATCCAGATCATGATGTCTGGCCACAGGGCTTTGATTCAGACTTAAAACCTGTCTATCTGTCCATCTATCCATTCACAAAGTATTATTGAGTACCAGCTTCCTCCCAGGCACTGGGCTCTGCTGTCTTAAAAAGACAGGGTTCCAATTATTAAGGATCTTATAGCAAGTAGTGGAGACCAACCTGTAAATAGGCTAGGCTATTTGAACATGGTGTGGCAAGGGCTAAATTGAGATAAGCACAGCTTGGGAGTGGATAGGAAAGACAGGAACTCAGCCTTGTCACATGGAGTGGAGCTGCCTGCAGAGTGCTTTTGACAAGATCTTTCCTTATGCAGAGTTTTACTTAAACCAACCCTCTCTAGACTTTTACCTAAACCAACTCCAGGAGAATCCTTTCATCTCAATTATTCCCTACCCAAAACACTGCTTTATCATGATTGGTGCCAGGTTGTAAGTGACCACAGGATAGGTAGGCTAGTTAAGATGGGATAAGATTGAGATATCAGGAGGTCAGGCTTATTTGAGCCAACATTAATCAAGCACTTACTACATGCCCAACAGTATACTATGAAATTCATCAAAGTATCTCATTAAAGCCTCACCATAAACTGATTTCATAATATAGGTATTCTGACTACTATTTTCTAGATGAGTACACTGAGCCTCACATAGATTCAGGAACTTGCCTAATATCTCACTGGAGTGAAGCCAAACTTCAAAGATCTCTGGTTCTATAGCATATAGAGTCACTATTGCACCTGCTTCCCGAGGGCAGGCCTGTGGCATATACTTTTTTGATAAAGATTTCACCCTAAAAAGGACTTTTCAAATTCATTATGGAAACAAATGCAATTTTGAGTTTTGTTGCAAAATAAAATATCTACCTGCCCCAACTAAATTCTTAAAGTTGCACAAACATGTTCAATATTTTATAAGTTCAATGGAGATTCTCGTAATTATTATTGACAGTAAGTTAAGGGCAATTTCCAATGTGCAAGGTGAAGCCCCTGCGCCTGAACTTCTGCATGGCCCTCTCCTTCTGAAAGACTTCCCAGATCCCCTCCATAAAGATAATTCTCTCCCACTCACTTGGCCTGACTTGTGCCTCTCTCTCCTGAGAATCTGCAAGCTGTGGAGACCAAGCCAAGTTTTTATTATTGTCTTTTGTATCTCCCTTGCAGCCAGATCAGTGCTAAACCCATAGTAAGTCCCCGAGATATGTTCCTTAAGAGTAACTTGTATTGACAATTTTGGAAACAATGGCTCACTCTCAACATAAGCAATTGCATTCCTTGCTACTCTGTCCTTTAAATGGTTTCCTAAAATATGAACTGGAAGAGCCCACCACCCAGCACTCTCTGTGTTTCTCATAATACACTTTGCAACATGCTTCTATATACATTTTTCTGAGAATAAATGAGTAGCACTCAAAAAGACTTTTAGCTATGATTTGAGACATACATTATGATCAGGCACAAACTTTGTTACTCTGTTATTTTGAAATTAGAAAATTAAGTTGCAGTCACACACACATACACACACACACACACACACACACACACATTTAGTTCAAAGGCCTTGTTTATTTCCTGAGTCTCACAAAGATGTTAGTTTGTAAAATAACCTGAAAAATCACCTATGGCAAATTCTTGCCAGACTTGGATCTCAGAAATGCTGCCTTCCTCAAAAGTCTGTTAGAAAGTCTGTGGTGTGTAATTAAATCAAAGCCGTTTGTTATTACTCTCTTCAAAGCTTTGAGCCTGGGTATATCAGCCTCTACAGCCAAACCATTTCACCAGACACTCGGCACTTGTTTACTCCAGCTGCCTCCAGGAGTTCCCTCTGGACGGCCTCCCAAGCTGCCGCCAGGACTCTTCCCTCACCTCCATTCATCTAAATGTGTCCAGATGGCTCCGGCTTGGTCTGGGTTGCAGAGCCTCATGGAGAAAGCCTAGGACATTTGGGGGTACAGTTGTGAATTGCTCACTATGAAACCCAATTTGGGATCTTTAAAATTTTGCTATATCTTTTCATTGACAGCCACAGGCAGTTGGTGGAAACACATCCTGGGAGAGAAATTTGAAGCCACTCTGGAAATGCTTGGTGTTTCAGCTGAGAGACTAATACTCGACCACACAGGACTATAAGCTCCACAGGGCTAAGAGCCACATCTGTCTTGTCACCGTTGTATCCCCAGCGTCTAGACATGGTACCGAGTCATAACAGGTACCCCACAAATGTTTGTAAAATGACTGAAGAGTTGAAAAGGAAATTTTATAATAAGCTAGCAATGTCATCAGTGCTACAGACGATGTTTACGAACCTGTTTAATTTCTTTTCCTCCACCAAACTGACTAACCAGATGGACTGGCTGTCGAGGTATTTGTCACATAAACCTTGAGCTTTGCTGCTTGGGGTTGACATTTGTCCCATCTTTTCGGCACACACAGGAGAACCACTGTCAAATTCCTGAGTAACACATTTGTGAATAGAATTTATTTTCTCTTGAGCACTATTCAGTAGAACTTTCTGTGTTGATGACAATGTTCTATTTAAATAGCCTCATGTAAACTAGTGGCTGCCATGTTAGACAGCAGAGATCTAGATATTCTAGATTAACTTGTCAAGTTTCCCAAGAAGGAGGCTGGGAATGACTGATCCATACCTTGCTAACCACAGACTTTCAGATCATCAGGCTGGTGGAGAGGACTTCAGTTTCTTACTGTGACAAGCCCAGTGGGCTAAAGCAAGAGTCTCAGAGTCACGTCCTGAGCACTTGTGACCATGATATACATGTCCTTTGAGTTTTATTTGTGCAGTTTGGGGAGGACATGATGATGTTGAGTCCTGCTCTGTACAGTCAATGCATTTCTCAGGTCCACAGCCCCAGTATGTCACTTAGTCCCTGGCCAAGCAGGGGTGAGGCTGGGAATAGGAGTAAGCCCGTGGCAGAGGGTCTCAACATCTAGAATCTGCTTTTCTAACAAACACTCCAGTGGAGTCTGGCATAATCGGGCCCCAGACCACACTGAGCAGCAGTGCCAGTGGATGGGTCACTACCCGGTGTCTCTGGCTAAACAGTAATCCTCAGTAGGTCACTATTTCCTGGAAAACTGCCTATACCTCACCAATCCTGACATGCCCCTTCCCTACAAGGTTCTCCTTTCCTGCTCCTCTGGGCAGAATCCACAACAACCTTCAGGATACTGCCCTATTCCATCTCCTTAGGGAAGCCTCTCCACCCACATCACCATTTGTCACTCAGTCACAGCATATGAGTTGGCCATGGACACACGCAGGGTAGAAGGTAGACTAATTCATCTCGGCATACCCAGTGCCAAACCCCAGTGCTTGGCCCAGTACAGGCATTTACTACCCCATACCTCTTGTTCAAATTTCTCCAAGTTCTCTTTTTAAAGAGGAGTGAGTGCCTGTGACGACGGCGACTCATCCCTCAGACATTAATGTCATACCAGGCACACAAAGCAAATGAGAGGATCAGATGGGAGAAATGCGAGTGGCTTAGACATGGGTGAAAGGCTTTAGGCTGCTCATGCTAGGGGTTTGTTCCAGTTGAAATCCAACTGCATATCTTAATCAAAAGCCCAAGGCAGGACAAGGGGGTGGGAAGGGCCACCGAGTGGACTGTCATTAACTCTGGACTGTGCCCACATGCCTCTTTCCCACAGTGAGCCAGGACACTGAGGAGCAGGGCTCAGAGCCAACCCTCCCGCCCCTCAACACACACATATCCAAACAGGCCGCATTTCACTCATCTCTTGCCATGACTGGCTGGGGTTATTGTCTACTCAGAGCTACTTGCCCTGTTATACTGTGGAAATTTTAAATAACTTATTGAGCCTTGCATGTAAATGCATCATCCAAATTAGCCTAACAAGGTTAACAACCCTAAGTAGGAAGGGATGAAATTCCACCAGGAGTGGGGAAGGGGAGGGGTGTAGGTGACCTAGATCATTTCTGCTCTTCACTGAGTCTCCGTATAGCTTACGAGGGGGTTCACAGCCATTGTTATCAGATAGTAGATTTGGATCATAGGTGGGTGAAGGCACATTGGACTTAGCTCCGCTTTCTGGATTTCTGTTACAACAAGCTATTATTCATTTGCTTTTATATATTTAACAAGTATTTTCTGAGGCCCTGCCATATGCAAGACACTGTTTCTTTCTTTCTTTTTCTTTTTTTTTTTTTTTTTTTGTCACCCAGGCTGGAGTGCAGTGGCGCGATCTGCGCTCACTGCAAGCTCCGCCGCCTCCCGGGTTAACGCCATTCTCCTGCCTCAGCCTCCCTAGAAGCTGGGACTACAGCCGCCCGCCACCACACCCAGCTAATTTTTTTGTATTTTGAGTAGAGACGGGGTTTCACCGTGTTCGCCAGGATGGTCTCGATCTCCTGACCTCATGATCCGCCAGCCTCGGCCTCCCAAAGTGCTGGGATTACAGGCGTGAGCCACCGCGCCCAGCCTGCAAGACACTGTTTCAAGCACTCTGAGATACAGAGATGAGTGAACATGGCCTCCACCTTCCCCAAGGAACTTGCAGTCAGTGGGGAGCCTGATCCACAGGCTCAAGAGAGGAGCTGGGCAGAGAGCCAAGAAGGGGGCAGAGCTGGGCAACTAACAAATTCTTTAGTGTTTGTTATTTCTAAGTGATACCCTGTTCGTCCTCTAAAAGAAAGCAATTTAATATAAAATGTATTTAAGATAACACCGGTAAACGTTGTAACTCAAAGCCATGTTGAAGGAGGGGCTAACAACCTAAGCTAAAATGGTCCTGCTGGCTACACAGCACTCAGCCCTGAGCATCACGGAAGTCAAGGAACAAGAAAGGGCTGCTGCAGTGGCTCACATTTGTAATTCCAGCATTTCAGGAGGCTGAGGCAGAAGGATTGCTTGAGCCCAGGAGTTCAAGACCAGCCTGGCAACATAACAAGAACCTGAGATCCCATCTCTATAAAAAATTTAAAAATTAGCCAGGCATGGTTGCACATACCTGTAGTCCCAGCTACATAGAAGGCTGAGGCAGGAGGATCATTTGAACCCAAAAGGTCCAGCCTGGCTGTGAGCCATTGTTACGCCACTGTACTCCAGCCTGGGCAACAGGGAAGCACAGGATGGGCTTGTGAATAGGTGTTCCAAAGTCACCTTTCTCAGCCCCCTGAGCTCATTGCTGCCTGCCCTAGCTGCATCCCTTCCTTGCTCTCTGTCTCAGGCCAGAGATTGGATTCCTGGTCCTCCTGGCCTCCTGTGAACAGAACCCTCCATCTGGGCTGAGGAAGTCCGCCTGTCCTGGCTGCTGGAAGTGCCAGGATGAGCGGTTATTGGGGAGATAGGGGATGGGTACACAGTGAGCCCCTCCTTCAGCCCCCTGAGGCCCAGGTTACATCCAGCACTACTGAACAATATAAAGGACCAAGTTTTACCTCCAATCTGTTCCTAATGAATAAAAATACAATAAAAATGAATCACTAGAAAACTAAAATTTTATAAAAACAACTAAGGGTATGGCCATATTGGATGCCGCTTGGATGTTTCAGCAATGCCAAATTCCTAAAATATTTTCTGGACTTCCTTTTAATTCCTGTATTTATCCCATGGCTGTCCAGAAACAAACATTTTACAGAGAGGCATGGCCACAGCCCATACTTTAAGTAGCACTGATCTGGACCAAAGGTGGGCAAACCAGTTAAATACCTTCTCTTTTCCCAGGAAACTTACCAGCCAGCTGGCTCACTCTGGAAGATGAGGCCAGCTACCCCCAGAAGCTATCCTGTCTGGAAAGGCTTAAATATCATCCTCCCTCACAGTCAGATCTCTGCTGGGGTAGTAAGGCACTGACGCCCCACTTCACAGGCAAGATAATCAACAGTGGACTCAGCCATCCACCCTCCTGCGTGGAAGCCCAGGATGAGTTCAACACTTTTCATCTGTCATTTCACTTTATCCGCATAGCAGTGCAGGGAGTTGGGCATGTGTTTCCCCCTTTAGACAGGTGAGAACCTGAGCTTCAGAAAGATAATAACTCAAAGCACACAGCCAGCGAGTGGCAAGCCTAACACTGGCCCCCAGGGCTCCTGACACCAGGGCTTGTCTCCCTCGTTGCACGGTGATGCCTCTATGAAATGGCAGGATTTCCGTGGGAGTCAGCCCTGGTGGAGATCAAGAATACCTTTGTGGCCCAGGGAATGCTAATTAGACACCCCTGGGAGTCCCAATAGCTGGAGAGCTGGAATTACTATAGGAATTGCTGTAGGAAGGAGCAGTACTTGGCAGTAGGGACACCTCAGGAAATCCACCCTCCCCCAACACACACACAAGAAAGCATAGCCCTACTTCAGAGCTGCTTGATCCGGGATGGAAATGTTCCTTTCCAGAGGGACTGTGGGGCCCACCACTATGTTGTGAAGCCCCGTGGTGTTACACCCATAACAGAAACCAGGATTCCACGGGATGGAGGCAGATCTGTGCTGCTTTGGCAAAAGACAGGCCACCATGGGAATGTGACAACCTGCCTAACCCTATCTCTACCTGTGAATGTCCCTCCAGGACCTCTCCACTTATCCTTACCATGGTGAGCTCATGTGAGAGCAGGGAATGACAGGGGTGATAGTGTTGATATTTGGAGACAGCATTTCATTCCCAAGCAGCCAGAGTGTGTCTCTCTGCACCTCTGAGTGAGGAATCACAAACTCAACCGTTAATCTATAAAGAGAGTCATTCTCCTAGCCCCTGGAACATGCCTTTCTCTGATGATGGCTGTGGGTAGGAAGAGGCTGATGGTTCTAGGCCTGTCTGTGCATGAGCAAGTATATGGGGATAAGGATAAAAGTGTGAGAATCCACATGTGTGTTCATGGTCATGTGCCCCTGTGACCTTGCAGGTGCTGTGGGCCCCTGTAACCACATTTCAGGCCTTGTCATCTTCCACTGCAACCCAGGGGCCCCCAAGGTCTAGCACTGCAGAGGCCCCACTGCTGAAGACAGTCAGAACGGAGCAGGCCCGCCTGTCCCATGCTTCTTGCTCCAAGACTACTGCCTGGGAGACTCCGGGCTTTGCAGTTCTTGGCCACATGCCTTGAGAAGGGATGGGAGTCTCTGCAGGGCAAAAGATGCCTTTCTGCCTCACATGGCCCCAGCCAGACTGTAAAGTAGGTAGGGGGAAGGCATGGAGCAAATTGGAGACTCTGATGGGGGATAGATATTACTTGCTTCAAGGGCTCTCATCTCCCTTTCTGGGTGGGCTCAGAAAGCTGGGTACCAAGGGGCACTCAAACCCACTTCCTTCTGGCATCTCTGAAAAGTACCCAAGATGTGAGAAACTAGGAGGGCCTGAGCATCTTCTGATAGGAGAAGAGGAAGGGGGAGGGTCTTTTCACAGGTCCCACCCCTTTTGGTATGTCCATGACAATAGTAGAGGGATGGCCTTCTATGACTATGGAAAGGAATAAGAGTGAGGGTGGGGGATGAGGGAGATTCAGGGGAACCTGGACTAGAGTCAGTCTGGATATTTTAACAGGTGACTTTCAAGTGTCTACTGTGTGTTAAGTGCAGAGTTGCCTCATTTCACCCTCACAGCAACTGTATGGGGGGAACACATTATCCCCATTTTACAGAATAGAAACCTAGGCTTAGAGAGTTAAGCAGTGTGTCCAAGGCCACAGAGTTGAAGAGTTTGAGCCAAGAGTTGAACTCCCACATTCCAACTCTAAATGCTGTCATCTTCCGACACACTATACAGTCTCTTCTTCTTCACCAACCCCACCCTTTTAAGCACCTCTGGTGGCAGAGCCAACTCTTTCCCTGAGCGATTTGTTTTGGGAAGCAGGCATGGCAGCCAGCATAACTCTCCCTAGCTCCTCTCCAAACCCCTTCCATAACAGCAGAGGCGGAGCCGCCATCCCCAGAGCAGGCCTTCCCGCCTCAAGCCTCATGTGGCAGTCAGGCACCTAGCTCCTGCACCCCTATCCAAGCACACCCCTGCCTCCTTCTCCTTCTGTCAGCAGCTTCCTGAGGGCAAGGCTTGGTTGCAGGTGGTGAGGGACATTGAGTCTGAGGAGTGCTAGTGTGCCCTTCTTCACCTTTAGTGCCTCCTGCCATTTTAAAAGACATCAGAGTCCAACATGGCCCCATGCTTGGCTCAGAGAGGGGATCCTGCAGCAGGGCTTGCTTTTGGTTGTTGATGGAGCCAGGACATAATGAACAGCCCTGACTTTTGCCACCCTTTTAGGTTTTGTTTTTCTATAGTTTCTCTAATGTCGACCCAATATGGTCTTAACAACTGTCCCTTCAACACATTATCTTCATAAAATGTTAAAAAAAAAAAAAGTCACTTTGACACATTTGTGCCTGTCTTCTCTCTAAGTCCCTTAAAAGACTTAGGGAAAAAAGGAATAAGAAATATATTTCTTATTTAGCAAAGGAATAAGAAAAATAAAAACTTTCATGGACGAGAAAACCATTGCTGAGCAGAGCTGGCAAAGCGTTATATGAAGGAGATATGATGATCTCACCCCTAGGACCAAGTCTTGGGACTTGCATGTGTCTGGTAGAGCTGAAGCCTGCACTGAAAAGAGGAGACTGGCTGGAAATGTGTACATGGGGGAGTTATACCCCTTGGGTCCCCTCTCCCAGCCAGCACAGCCAGGCTGTCATGCCACCCCGCAAGGAAGAGGCTGGAGGCTTCCTCTCTTGAGGATTGCAGTAGACATTCCAGTCATGGGGGCACCAAATACAGTCACCCCACTGGCCATGGCAAGTCACAGTCTTGTCAAGGCCTGCTGGTGGTAAGGAGATATGTCACCCTCCCTGGATTCATAACCGACTGTCCACCAGCAGAGGGGTGAGGTGAGCCAAGATGAGATTCTGGGCCACACATCGACTACCTGGGCAGTTATACTCACATGTGACACAGGTTGTGAGGCAGGGAGATTCATGTACTGCCTCTGCCACTTACCGGTTGGGAGTTAGAACACAAGATTTACCCTCTAACGTCTTGGTTTCCCTGTGTTATGGAGATTCACGTCTTCCAGGGCTGACGTGGACAATGGGAGAAGATGCTCCTTCTGCAGGCGCGTACTTCTTTGCCTTGGGCCCTCTTCCCTGACAGACTGCTGTCATCACTGGACCTCCAGTTCCTACCATGTCATTGATCAAAGACGTTGGCTCTGGACTCACATATTTCCTCTACCCTCACCTCCCTACGATTCTCCTGGATGACAGCACATGGACATTGACCTGCCAGCATGCTAGCTCCCCAGTTTCTTGAGTGCATTCCTTCCAGTGGCCTTCACCCCGACTCCACTTCCACCATTCACTCCCTTGTCCTCCTCCTCTGGAGGGTCATCACTCATAATTGTTCTGCTTCCAAAAAGATGATCTCGACATCCCACTCTTGCTCCACCAGCTCCTCGCCTTCCTGTGAGATGGTTCAACTCCTCTCACCATCATTGTTCTTTCTTCTCTCCCCTCTGTAGTCCTCCCTGCTTGCTCTGAGCTTACCCATCCTGTTCTATCTTGACTTCTCTCTTGTATCCAGCTTATATTCCACAGTCCACCATTCCATAACTTTTTTTTTTTTTTTTTTTTTTTTTTTTTTGCCAAGACTCTAAATTCCTTTGTCCCTCATACTTAATCACCACTTTTGGCAAAACCTCAGCCCTGGATGAAGCCAGTCACACTTGTCTCCACGTCTGTATCCAAGCAGCTGAGCACTTAGTGGCGGTAGAGGAAGTTAGAGAGCAGGGCAGACTGGCTTCCTCTAAAGTCATGATCTCCAGCCATTATATATTCTCTTAATTCCTCCCAGAAACCCTCTTGGTTTCCCTTGTCATCTCCTTCCTGCTTTCTGTGATTATTTCAAACCTTCTCCATTTTTCTCATGCCTGCAAACTTCTTCTCATCTCCAGCTCTCAGCAGAGGTCTTTGTTTCCTACTTGTCAGAGAAGATAAGAACCACTGGACAGGAAGTCCCTCAGCTTCTAATAGCAAGCATATAAACTACTGACACCTGCATACATCCTGACTTCCTTTACCTGCTCCAGTGGAGGGGCTGCCTGCCCCCCAGCTTACCCTACTCTTTGCGTACCTACCCTCTTGGGAATCTCACTGTATTGATTATCCTTTCCTCTTGACTGTGTCCTTTCTAAGCCTTTAAATATATGCAACGCCCTCCTATTATTAAAAAGGAAGAGAGAAAACAAGGAAAAGAAGGAAGGAGGGAAGAGAAGGAAACAAGGAATGAAAGAAGGAAGGAAGGAAGGAAGGAAGGAAGGAAGGAAGGAAGGAAGGAAGGAAAGAAGGAAGGAAGGAAGGAAGGAAGGAAGGAAGGAAGGAAAGAAGGGAGAAGGAAGGAAGGAATGAAGGACGGAAGGAAGGAAAGAAGGAAGGAAGGAAGGAAAGAAGGGAGAAGGAAGGAAGGAAGGAAGGAAGGGGCAAAATAGGAGGAAGAGGAAGAAGAGAGAAAGAGGAAATCCTCTCACTTGGTCCTCATTTCTCCCTAGTTATCACCTTCTTTCCCCTCCTTTACAGCCCCAATTCTCAAAATACCTGTCTTCATCTCCTGGCCCCCAATAATGACTCAATCCATCCCTGTCTGGATTCCCACCCCTCTGCTCCACCAAAATACCCACTACCAACAGCATTAAGGGCTGCATGTCTATATTTAGTCCATGTCTTACTTGACCTTGCAGCCACAGCCACCATTGCCCCTCACTCTCCTGTGGCTTCAGGGACACCTGCCGGTTTTCTCTGGCCACTCCCTTTTGAGCTCCTCCACAGAATTTTTCTCCACTCATGGCCTATTAAAGCTTGGAGTCCTGGACCTTCTTTTACTATGCTTTCTCCCTGGCTAATTTTATTCATACCCACAGTATTAATTATGAATTGCAAATAATGCATGAATCTGTCATCAAGATCCCTATGTCCATCTACCATTTAACCTCATCCCTGGAATATCTCATAAGAACTTTATGTTCCACAGGTCCTCAAACTCATGATCTCCTCAAGCTCTCTTCATTTTCTGGAACCTGTTTCTCTTCCACCGCTCCCTATATATCACCAGCCATCCAAATCTTCCCTCTCCTTCACTCCCTATGTTCCATTCATCATCAAGTCCTGTGAATTTTATTTCCTATATTTCTCTCAGTTCAATCTAATCTCTAGCTCTAGCATAACTACTTACCACAATCCAAGCTTCCATTGTAACATTCAAGTTCAAATGCTGTGGCACCCCAACTAGTTTATGCTAGACTGTTCTAGGCCTATTTGGATCCTTTGCTAGTCCATATTGCAGTCAGAATTATCTTTGTCAAACACCTCTAATTACATCATCCCTTGCATAACCTATCAATAGCTTCCCACTGATTTTAGAGTAAACATAGAACTATTTAATATGAGGCTTAAGTGCCTTTATGACCTAACACTCAAGTCAACTATGTAGTGAGTTCTGGGTCACATGGCCTAAATTCACAGCCAGGCTCTACCACTATTGCCAGTGTGATACTGGCCAAGTTACTTTCTGAATCCCCCCATATCTCAGTTTTCTTATCTGTAAAATGATAATATTGGTTGCTAATAATGGTATCTATCTCATAAGGTTGTGGTAATCCCATTATTGGGTATATACCCAAAAGAATATAAATCACTCTATTATAAAGATACATGCACACATATGTTCATTGCAGCACTATTCACAATAGCAAAGACATGGAATCAATCCAAACACCCATCAATGATAGACTGGATAAAGAAAATGTGGTACATGTACACCATGGAATACTATGCAGCCATAAAAAGGAATGAGAGCATGTCCTTTGCAAGGACATGGATGGAGCTGAAAGTCATTATCCTCAGCAAACTACAGGAACAGAAAACAAAAAACAGCATGTTGTCAGTTACAAGTGGGAGCCGAATGATGAGAACACGTGAACACATGATGGGGAACATCCACACTGGGGCCTGTGAGGGGGGTGAAGGAGGGAGGGAGAACATCAGCAAGAATAGCTAATGGATGCCAGGCTTAATAACTAGACGATGGGTTGATCCGTGCAGCAAACCACCATGGCACATATTTACCTATGTAACAGCCCTGCACATCCTGCACATGTACCCAGGAACTTAAAATAAAAATTGATGAAAAAAATAAAGATAAATGTGTTAGGCACTTAGAGCGGTGCCTGGCACACAGTAAGCACTCATTAGGCCTCAGCCCTCATGACCCCTGCCTCCCCAGCCTCATCTCTCCCCTCACATCTGCTCATCAGTCTGTTTTAGCCGGGCTGGCTCCCTCTCGGGCCCTTGTTCTCACCACGCTCCCTCTTTCCACATGGCTTTTGCATGTGCCATTCCCTTTGGGCCTCTATTTTCTTCCCTGGAAGAAGGCACCATCCTGGAGGCACAGAACTCAGGGCGCTAGAGTACTTGACCTGAAAGTCACCTTAGGAGCCATCTAGCCATCCCCTCAATATACAGATTGGGAAATTGAGGCCCAGAGTGGGGAAGGGACAGGTCCAGCGTCACACAGCAAGTTCACAGTAGAGCCAGGACTAGAACTCGGGTCCCTGACAATGAGCCCAGAACTCTTTGTGCTGCCCATCACAGCTCACTAGCTCAGTCGCTTAATACATATTAAGCTTCACTTTGTGCTGGGCCACAGGCAGATGTACACATACAGAAATAACTCTGATTCAAGGACAGTTGAGGCCAGAGTTTTTGAAAAAGAGTTTGTATCTGGCCTGTGGGAGTCCACCGTAGAGAACAGTCAATGCCAGGCTGACTCAGGCCTGCCCATGGGGAAGGTGGGAGGTAATGATATCAGAAGTGGGCCCTGAAGAAGGAGCAGGGTGAAGCTGGGAGAGGGCATCCAAGGCTTAAAAAATATTACACATTCTGAGACTTATGGGATGGATGTGTGTTGGGGGAGCTTCCCTAGACTAGTTGAAAACCTGAAGGGAAAAGGGAAAGTGGCAGAGAGAAGAGATCCAAAGGGGAATTGGGGTCAAGCAAAAAGAGGAGCTGGAAGACGAGCAGCCCCGCCTCACGCTTCTGCAGAAGCCTCCCGAAGCCCCCGAGGGCTGCCTTTCCTCCCTTGCTTACTAGGTCAACTGATGATAGATATAGCACCCTCTATCTCACTCCCAGCTCCCCACTTTCAGAATGTTACCTGGTGCCTGTTCCCCAGCCAGGCTGTGGTGGACTTTCCCATAAATAGCCACTACTAACAGAAGCTTGGAGGGAGGCAGCATTGAGAGCCCTGGATCTGACTCTGTCAGGAAACAAGCCTGGAGGGTTCACCCATGCTCTAGATGTAATCAGGAGGTAATGTGGAGGAAGCCAGTCAGGAGCAAAGCCAAGGTTAATACCAAGGATGGAGTTTCAAGGAGTTAGAAGGCAGGGTCAGGGCTGGGGGCGCTGGAAACCTAGGTTCAATGTCTGTCCCAGCCCTGACTATCCCTAGGCAGTGCTGTTCCTCATCAGCCTCTGCCCCTCTGGCAGCCCAGAGCCAGGCTGAGACAGGGCTGGGGACAGTGTTCCTCTCCCACAGCCCTCCCTCCTCCAGCTCCCTGGTCCTGATCTGAAAACCCAGTCACCCTTCACTCACCTAGCTAGGTATCAAGGATAGGACTTATTACCGCCTGCCCTGCCATCTGCCCCAGGGTAGTAAATGAAGGCAGAGGAAAACTGCAACCTCCCCATGTTAAATGTATAAAAGGAAAAAGACTCTGGGGCCGCAAGGCTTGAGTGGATCACAGGGAGCGAACCCCAGACTGAGGGGAGGCAGGGGGCGGTGGAAGAGACTCCTTGCTGGGGACTCCTGCTGGAGCTCTGCGGCCCCTGCACCTTCTGTCCCAGTGCAGACACTGGTGCCTTCAGATAATGACTTAGGCAGAGAGGGGGTGGCAGGGGTTCAAGGGTTCCCACCTTCCTAACATCCCCAGTTTTTGGATATGTGATGTCATCCAATCCTCATGACCAAACAGACAAGGAGGATCCCACTCCAAAAGGTCAAGTACCAAAGCCACACAGCAAATAGATCAGTGGCAGGCAGGCCTCACAGCTGTGTCTTGATTCCTATCTTGAGGCCCTGCAAGGCACCCCTTGTTAGGCATTGTGGGAAAACTCAGAGATGTTTGAGACATGCCCTTTGCCCTCAAGGAGTTTGCAGCTTCACTAGTAAAAAGGGCACACTCAGGACGGTAGCATCCACTCCTGCCTGTGAGAGCCTCCAGCCTGCCAGCCTGCCCTATGGATTTTGGATTTGTCAGTGCCCACATCTCACAAGCCCATTTCTTGAAACAAAGAAAGGAAAGGGAGGCAGGGCATGGACACAGTTAGCTCTACCAGGGAAGCAGCACAATACGGTGGTTAAAAGTAAGGCTTGTAGAGTTCAGTGTTCTTGGTTTAAACGTCATTCCACTAGCAGAACTAATGAGATCTGGAACCATGGGTAAGTTCCCTAACTGCTCAAGTCTCAGTTCATTTATTTCCAAAACAAGGATATTGGCAGCACCTGCTCCATGGGTTGCTTTGAAGATGTAATGAGATAATGTATGTAAAGCCCTTAGCGTGCTGCAGCGAACATTGTAAGAACTCTGCTGTCATTAGTACTAAGGGCAGATTATCATAAATGTTAAGATGTAAAAGGCAGCAAAAAGGCAAAAGAAAGGATTAAGGCAGGCTAAAGGAAGAAGAAAAGTTATCCATTCTGTGCCAAGTCCTATGTGAACAAGCAATTCTATGGGAACAAGGCTGGAGGAAGGAAGGAGGCAGAGTTGGGAGAAGATCTCAGAGAGAAAGGGGATTTCAGTACGGGGAGTGCAAACAGGATAAGAAGACCTGAAGGTAAGTAAGCAGGCAGGTTTTATAGTAGTCATGGTTGCTAAGCCTGTAAAATGCTCTGGATTTCACGGATCTTTTCTCATGTCTGATCTCCAATCATCCTCGCAACAATCCAACATTCCCGTTTTCCAGATGAGGATACTGAGTCTCAGGGAAGTTGAACAGCAAACCTTGGGTCATAAGTAAGAGTCTGACCCTGAAAACACACCTGACCTATTGTTTCCAAAGCCTCTTTTCCCTGCCTCAGGTCCCCGGGGAAAAACTGTTAGGCTGGGGGTAGGGTAGGGTGAGGGGGTGGGTGAGCACAGGCCCAGGGCAGTCCCACCTCCTTGTAAAGGTATAGGGAGATGGAAAACATCCTTCCTTGTTCTCTTCCAAAAGAAAAGAGTCAGAAGAAAATTGGACCGGGGTGGAAGGGGAGTCAGGCTTTTGAAACACAGTTATAGAAATCTATCAGCTGTCACGTGCAGAGCATGATGCAGGGCGCTTTTTGAGATCTGCTTCCATGAACGCATTCTCAGGGTGTACTCATTGCCTTATGCACACTCAATTTACATTGACTGAGCAGCGGGCAGCTCATTTAATCTGCACAGAGACCCTCTGAGGTAGGTGCAAATATTAAGCCCATTTTCATAGAGGTGCTTAGAAGAGGCCCAGACAGGTTAAGTTGGTCAGAATCCCACAGGTAGTAAGAGGAGGTACCTGGATTCACATGTGCCCCCTTGCCCACTACTACGTCCTCCAGACCATACGGCACCACCTCCACAAGCCTCAGGCTTTGTAGTGCCAGCTGTGGGGCCCCAGGAAAAAACAGAGCAGGAGCAAAGGGAAAGGGGAGGCCAGTGTGGACAGGAATTCTTGAGGCAAGCTTCCTAGACGAGGTGCACATGCAGGGCTTTGAAGAGTTAAAGACCTGGGAGGAAAACAGGAATTGGAGAAGGAAGTGATTTTCTGAAAGGGGAAATGGCAAAAGTAAAGTTTCTGGGCAAAAGGCTGTTTGGAGTAAATAGTGGGGAATGCATCATTTTTGGGGTAAAGCCTTCTCTGACCTTCCATAAGAGGAGAATAGTGAAATTACCTGCTTCATGGGAAGGGTGAGAATCAAATAAGATCTTAATTGTGAAAATACTTTCTGTTTTGGTTTTTTTGTTCTGAGACAGGGCCTCGCTCTGGCACCTAGACTGGAGTGCAGCGGCACAATAACGGCTCACTACAGCCTTAATCTCCTGGGATCAAGTGATCTTCCTGCCTCAGCCTCCCAAGTAGCTGGGACTGTAAGCACATGCCACCACGCCCAGCTAATTTTTTATTTTTTGTAGAGATAGAGTCTCGCTATGTTGTCCGGGCTGGTCTCGAACTCCTGCCCTCAAGCAATCCTCCCACCTCAGACTCCCAAAGTGCTGGGATTACAGGCATGAGCCACCATACCCGGCTGAAAATACTTTCTGAATATTAAACTGCTGTATAATTATGCCAAGTCATTTTGATTATAACCTTATGCTGACAGGCAAGAAAGTCGTGTTCATATTGTGGGGCATAATGGTGAGACAGTAAATAGAATGTGCAGGGTATGAGAAAGAAAAAGTAGTAGAACTGAAGGAGGACCCACAGCCAAGAAGGAAGGGAAATTCCCATAGGCATGCGGAAAGGCTACTTGGCAAAGCTAAGTTTGCCTGGGATCCTGGGGCCTCTTGAACAGCAGCTGAAGACATCTTCCTCCGGGCTTCTTTAAATAATCTTCATGTCGGTGAAGCCCAGGAGGTCTTTATGGAAATATGTCAGGCCCTTCATCAATTCTGAGCCACCTTCATTCCATTGAGCCTCAGTTTCCACTTCTATAAAATGGGGATAACTCAGCTAGTTTGCTGAGTTGCTGTAGGGGGTTCCTGGGGGGTGTGCAGTGTTTGACATGCACTGAGAACAGCTCAGTATGCTGGGAGTTTTCCAGGTCTCTTTTTCAACTCTGCTTCCCAAAGGTGAGAGGATGGTATCTGGACAAAAAGCTGAGGAACTGGGACTGGGCCCAACCTTATCTTTCTAAGGACAAGGTGCACAAGTGCTCTGGCGAGGCTGACTTCTCTCCTTGCCCAATCCAGTTTAATCCGACCACCTTACCCGCTCTCCCCTAACTGAGTACCTGCCCCCAGGTGTCCCAGGGCCCCAGCAGGCTGTGGTGGGCTTCTGCTGCCACCTATAGGCCCCATGTGGCACTGCCTCCCCCTGTCCCACATTGAGGCCGGCATTCCCAGCCTTCACCTCCTTAAAGGGGATGCCATTGCATGTTTCCTCATCTGTCTGTCTGCCTGCCTGCTGCTGTGCCTTAAAGGCAGTGTTTATCTGCTTTACTTGTATCTTCACTATGCAGCACAGTGCAAGCGCAGAGTAGGTGTTCAACACGTGCAGAATGAATGAATGAGCAAATGGTCTTGCAGTGATGGAGATCACAGAAAAAACAAGAGGAACTTAATTGGGGGTTATTTAATGCCAGCACAGGTGACTCAGAGAGGCTTGTAAATTTCCCTTCAGAGGTTTTAGGAAACAAAGTGATTCTGAAGTGCCTGCGTTAAGGTTAGGGCAATTGTACTAGAAGCAGGGGGTGATTCAGGGATTCTGCCATGTGGGAAAGTACAGGTCTCTTCCATTTTTGTTTCTCTTCTCTGGGCCAGGACCTCCCCTAAAAAATGTCTGCAGTCCAGGAAAACCTGAAGGAGGGAGTCACAAATGTGGCCTGGCTCAGTACCCAGTGAAGACAGTTCAATGAGGCTCTCCTTTGGCAACCACACTGTGGCCCTTACCAACGGCCCGGATGTGAGTGCCTGACTCGGCCCCTCCTTCCTCCCTATCTCTTTTCCTTCTTGGACCCAAGGCTTTCTTTGCCTGTAAGGCCCGCTCTTTCTCAATTGTCTTTAAGAAAACAGATTTAGGGGGTAAAAGTGCAGTTTTGTTACACGGATATATTGTGTAGTTGCAAAGTGTGGGCTTTTAGCTTAGCTATCACCTGAATAGATGGTGTACATTGTACCCATTAAGCAATTTCTCATCCCTCACCCACCTCCCACCCTTCCAAGTCTCCAGTGTTGACTACTCTATTCTCTACGTCCAGGTGTACAAATTATTCAGCTCCCACTTACAAATGAGAACACGTGATATTTGACTTTCTGTTTCTGAGTTGTTCCACTTAAAATAATGGCCTCCAGTACCATCTATGTTGCTGTGAAAGACATTTCTTTCTTTCTTTTTATGGCTGAGTAGTAGTCTACGGTGTACACACACACACACACACACACACACACACACACACACATACGCATCATGTTTTCTTTATCCAGTCATTCATTGATGGACATGTAGGTTGCTTCCATATCTTTGCTATTGTGAATAGTGCTGCGATTTTTTTATGTTCTCCACTGTCTTTGACTGAGGAGCTGAGAAGCATATGAACACCCTAGAAAATTCCCATTTTACAGCTGGAAAGCCTGAGACACATAAGGCAAGAAGGATCTCAGAAACCAGAGTCAGGATCAGGTTTATAATCAGGCATCCAGGATCTGGGCCTCAAGCCCAAGTGTTACTGATGGATGGGGAGGGGAACGAGACCTCAGGCAGGGTTTTCTGTGACTGGCTGAGCACACCTTGGCCTCTTACACACTAGTGGCTACTTAAGGGTCTGGACACCTTTCAGTTTCCTTTTCAATGTCTTTATTTTGCCCCCTTGTCTCACCGAGGCTCCCACTTTCTACGAAGTCATAAGACAGGGCTAAGCCTCCACCCTCGTCCTTGCTGGAAAATGGAAACCCAGAGCACCTATATGATCTGCTGAATCCCACCCTGAGAGCCAAGGGTGAAGCCAGGTGAGACCCCAAAGCCTGAGGCTTCTGCACTCCCTTGAGCAGCCCTCTTCCTTTTACCCCGACAAACCCGGCCCTATGGCAGGAGAGGCACTGGCATCTGCTATGGTCTGAATGTTAGTGTCCCCCAAAATTCATGTGTTGGGACCTAATAAACAGTGTGATGGCATTACAAAGTCAGGCCTTCAGGAAATGATTAGGTCATGAGAGCCCCACCATCAAGAATGGGATTAGTGCCCTTATCAAAGAGGCTCAAGTAAGCTCCCTGGCCTCTTCAGTCATGTGGGCACACCGCAGCAAGATGAAAATAGAGCACCCTCACCAGATACTGAATCTAACAGCACCTTGATCTTGGACTTCCCAGCCTTCAGAACTATGAGCAGTAAGTTTCTGTTTTTCACCCAGTCTAATGTATTTTGTTACAGCAGCCCAAACAGACTAAGACAGCACCCCACTCCAGACCTTCAAAGTTGCCTTTGTCATGGGTTCAGCCAACCTCTGGGTGTCTTCCACCCAGTGCAGCCCTTACACTGTTTGTGCTGAGCCACAGGACCTTTGGTGCCTCTCCCTAAGTCTCCTGCCCTGCCATGGTTGGGCAGTGCTGCCTCATACGCAGCTAAATTCCTCCTGCTACCATTGCAACTTCTTCCTCCCTGCCTCTGCTCCCATTGGCCCTGAGAGGAAAGAGAAAGGTGTCTCCTAATTTCTAAATATGGCCACCAAGTAAAACCATTCCAGGAGCCCCTGGTTCCACCCAGGAGGCCATATCTCAGTCTTTCTGAGATTGAGACAGGATTGAATTTTCAAACCCACCACACGCTGGCACCTCCATTCCCGTCCTTAGTCAACAATCTCGTGAGTGCTTAGTCTGTGTGCAGAATCGTCTTCCCATTCTGGTGGTAGCAATTATTTTAAAAGTGTGATTTGAGACAAAATTGTCAGAGGTGTAGTCACATAATAGGAGCTGAAAAACACAGTCTTTGATTGGTGAAATAATTTGTCCAAGTGCCTGACCCCAGGACAAGCCTATCCTTATACCTAAGCTAAGTCTGCAACCATATTGGCGAGACCTACACACAGCCTGCCTCAGAGCCCCACTGCCAGGGCCTCACCTGGATAGACCTGAGCCTATGCCTCTCTGCCAGAGACTCAGAACAACTAGGACTCCTTGGGATCCACCAGCTACATGGGGAATGGGACAGAATTTGGTATCCACTACAGTTAAGGGGAAAGTCAAAGGCTTCCTGAGCCAGGACATGGTGACTGTGAATGGGGCCACCCCAGGCCATCTGACCTCTACTCTTCTTGTCCCAGGGCTCCTCTTCCCTTTCAGGGCTCATGCCTGGGGGAAGGTGCACTCTGGCCCACCCTAGAGCCTGCAGCGTTGAGGAACACCCTGCTCTGCTGGAGCTGCAAAGAAGCAGAGTCTGTGATGGAGCAAACAAGAGCTATTAGCTAAAAGCTGGGGGGCTTAAAAGGGGTTTGCCTCTCACTTGCGTGTAGGGAAAGTGACACGGAGACCACCCCGTGAAGAGCAATAACTCCTCACACAGAGATGGCCAACTTCATTCATTCATTCATTTCTTCATTTGTTTGCTTGTTCATTCATGGAGTCAATAAATATTGGGTGCTTATGTGCCAAGCATTGTGCTAGGCTCTTGGGGGTACAGCAATGAACTCAGCGAACAAGATAGAGTTGCTACCCTCATAGAATTACTGTCTAATAAGGAAGACATGAACCATTACGATGAGATAAGTGTTACAGGCATACTAGGAGCACAGGGATTAAAACCACAGATGCTTTCCAATTCTAGGCAGAGCTTGTATGCTGGGTGACTTGAGGGCACTGTTGTCAGCTTTTAAGAAGGTTTGTGACCTGCTCCAGGCTGCTGGGTTTAGAAAGATGGTATGAGCTGGAGACAAGGTACATAAGGGTAAGAAGGTGAAGCCAGCAGCAGAGAGGATAAAGACAGATAGGGTCAGAGTCGGGGAAATCTCATAGGTAAAACGGAGAGAAGTCTCTCGTTGGTGAGAGGAAGGGAGGCAGTGAGAAAAAGCCACCACCAGCAGTTGGCAGCTCTGCAGTCCAGTATGGTCTTGGGAAAAACCATTTTAAAGGATGGAGATGTGGAGTAAGGGCAGATGGCAAGCAGCTAAGAGATAGATGTTGGTGTCGGGAAGCAGAGGTTTCAAATGTAGGCTGCCCTGAGAAAGTCAACGGGAAAGGGAATGTGGTGGGTAGGAGATTGGGAGTGAGATCCAGAGAGAAGCAGGGTAAGGAAGGGTGAGAGTTTTTAAATGCTAGGAGAGCCTGAGTATGCTTACAGGTGGGAGAAGAAGCCAGTGGAAAAAGAAAGACTGAAAATAAGGAAAAAAGAGGAGATAATTAAGAGCAGAGGAACCTGGAGGCTCTGGGAGGGATGCAGAGCCAACAAGCAGGAGGAACACAGGCTTCCTTGAGGAGGGGACTTGCCTCTTTATCCCAAGGAAAAGGAATGAATGTGAGATCCTGAGTTATGAAAAGGGAATGGGAGAAACTTGTGCTAACACATGCACATATGTATTGAATTTGCACACTTGCAATCATACTTGCACAAAATAACATGGGTCACCTACACACACATGCACATATGGGTGCATGTATGCATGCCGCCTATCACAAATGCTGGGAAATCACATCACACACACATGCACACCCTGGAAACCAGGCCTGAGGTAGCCCCTGCGCTGTGGGAGGCATCTTGCAGTGTGGAGGGGAGGAAAGCCAGGAGAATCCGTTTCAGACCCGGCACCAGGAGCCCCGGCTCCAGGCTTTCACTTTTCCACACACAGCCTGGCTGACTTCAGGGAAACGACTTCACTTCTGGTGACTTTGTTGCCTGAAGGCTGAATGAGGGTGAATCATACCCACCTTGCCAAAAACAGGGCTAGTGAGACTCACCTGGAAGAATAGCTTCCTTCCTTCTCTCCTTCCTCTGCAGAAATTCCCAGTAAGGAGATGAGCACCCAGGAGGCCCTAGACACTCCAATACTCCCTGACCACATGACCCACGGCACTCACCCAAAACTTATTGCAATAGGTCCAGGTTCTGCTGATGCCAAAGTTCTCAGTCTCTTCCTGCTGTCTTCATGCCCCCACCCACCCCTCACCCAAAAGCCTTCCCAGAGTCCCCTCCCGAGCACCTACTCAACCAGCAGCAACCCAAACCCAGGTGGCAGTGGGGCCAGTTTGTGCCTTGTTTGCATTTCACCACTGGCGTTGTTTCTCTTCTGTGACCTCTCTGAGGATGCTTTGTTGGGTACACCTAGACTATCCTGGAAAAATCTCTAGTCAGGCTTGGCAAAGGCAAAGAAAGGTGGAGCACATACTACGGACAGCTTCTGAGCCTTACCACCTGTCCCACCTTTCTCCAACCCCAGAGCCCTCTGCCCTGCCCTGCACCCTTGCCCACATTCACTGATTGTTTGGATCACTGGGTCTCTGAGGTTACAGGTCTCCAAGAGTTTCTGATCTTTCCTTTAGAAATTTCCACTTGCTAGGGGAGAGATTGGGCCGGGAGGCAGCAACCCTCAGTGTTACCAAGGGAATGTCCACTACCCGAGCATCAGCAAGACTGGCTCCTGGTAGACCACAGGGAGGGGTGCGGAATCCTAAACTCTCCCCATACTGCAAAAGGTTGCTGTCACTGGGGTTTGGGTAGGTCAATATCCTGCCCTGTCCCCAAATGCAGCCACTTCTCAAGGCACAGCCAGTGTTTGCTTTCTGCCTGTTTGGTCAGGGATGGGAAACATGGAGATATGAGGAATGTGAAGGGTGATGGTGGGAACTAATGAGAGGCAGGAAAGTGTCACCAAGCCACGTACTGAGGGTAGGGGATGACATCATTTCTCCTCCTCACTCCTCTGCCAATGCATCCATGACAACCACTAGTATGGCCTCCAACCCCTCAGACTCACTCAAAAACACTTGCAGCCCAGTTGTGCCCCATTGGCCTCTGTCTGCCTGTCTGCCTGTACCCTTTCCCAGCGTGTCTGTGGGGTCTGTCCCCTTGCTTTGTGAGGAGGGTTGCACAACAGTGATGGGAATGGCTTGTCTTGTGTCTTAGGTCCTTCCACCTCCCCAAGGCTGCTCATGGAGAACTTGGGCAGCGCGGAGCTTAGCACAGATGACGTAAGATACCCACATCGAAGCTGAAGCATGGTGCTCAGGCTAGCAGGGAGCCACCTGGTCCAGGCCACAGAATCACCCTGCATAGCATCAGATCCCAAATGAGACCACTTCAGGTCCTTGCCTCCTTATCTCCCACACACCCTTCACATGTGTGGCTTGGTCCCGGAGGGAGGTAGAGCACTGCACTCAGCCCTCTCCAGGGGAGGGGTCAGGCCACAAGCTCAGGTTCTGTGTCTGCCCAGAGGGCCTGCAGGCTCAACTAGGCTCCCTTGCCCACCTCCTCCTGTGTGTCATAGACTGGAAGCAGGTGCCCACACTGCACAACATCTCCTTCCACCTCGAAGGCAGGGACTGCCCTCTCACCAGTGCAGATGACCTACAATAGGCAAGGCTCAAGTGTGTGGCAGGCAGGAAGGCTGGGCAGGGCCCTCTAGGAGGAATGAGTCATTATGCACAGGTTACATGCCAAGCTAGTGGTTCTCAAACCCGGCTGCACATTAGAGTCATCTGGGGAGCTTTTAAAATTCCCAATACCTAGGCCTCATCCCATACCTGTAAGATACACAGCATCATCACAGAAGTTCTGTTGGACAGAGCTGGATTCTGGACAGCAATAACGAAAGGACTCTTGAGTTTGAGTGGTTCTCAAATACACCAAAGGGACAACTTGGGGAAACAGAAAAGGACCTCTTCTCTGAAGGTGCTTTTCTGGTTGGGGCAGTGAGAGATCTGGTCTCTTAAGAAGGCTTCCCTCTAAGGAGGTGGTGACCAATGAGGTCCTTGAGGCAGGCAAGAGAGTGGACAACTGAGGCTGGCTGTGGCCAAGAAGGCAGACAGCCTACAGAGCCCTGCTTAGGAGGTGACAGAGTGATCAGAGAGTCCAGCTAGCAAAGAAAGTCCCCCTAACTTGGCCTGGCCTCTCCTCATGTCTCCTCTCCCCACAGAAACTCTTCCTCAGGACACCTATTCTCCCAACCTCTAACATGCGTGCATGTGCATGCACACACACACATCCCACCACCACCACCATCACCAGATCATTCTACTTTGGCCCTACAGTTATGCCAGGCCTTTATCTCCCCTCCACAAGGGCAAGCACAGGGACTGCCCTACCTCCTTGCCTCTGATGCCCAGCAAAGTGTGAGACTCAGGGAAACCTGCTTGCCTAGGACCTGCCCTCAGTCAGGCTCTCAGGATGGGTTAGGGGAGGGGGAGGCTTTAAGAATTATTTAGTGACTCAAACTCTGTCCTGCTCAAAATCCTGGCCTAAGGGGTGTTTAAATACTCCCGTGCCTGGAAATATTCAGTGACCTGTCAGGCACAATACCCCCCACCCACCCACCTACGCACACGGGCACGCACACTTTTCACACACTCACACACACATCATCATCAAATGTCATCTCTCCATCAAGTGCGTGTTGGAGTCGGAGAGGGGTGCTTGTCAGGCTCCCAGGAGGGAGGACCTTTGAGATGCAGCAGGACCCTCTCCTACAGAGCCTTTCCCAGGGGTCGGGGACCGGAAGCAGGGAGCAGGAATACGCAGGAAGAGCCCACCAGTGCCTGCGTCCCAGGCTGCCGGGGTGGAGGGGGGAGCGACCCAGCCTGGGTGGGAAGGGACTGGATGAGAAGGGAGAAGCCACCTCCCTGCTCCAGGAGCGGCCCGGCAGGGACCTGGACGGGTGCGGGTGCGGGTGCAAGTGCGGCATCCCGGGTTTCCGCGCGCCCTCACTCTCTCCGGGCACTCCAGGTAGCTGGCGGCAGTGGCAGCCCACACTCCCAAGCGGCCTGTGGGCCAGGGGAGGGCTGGTAGGAGGCGTTCCCGCGGCTGCCGGCCAAGCTTGGCAATCCATGGATCTGGATGACGTTATCCAGGAGCTGCAGCCACATTGGAAGCTGGAACAAATTCCGTAGTAAAGCAGGTAGTAAAGCAGGCACCAGGAAGGATGGAGCCCTGCAGGGCTGGAACCGGGACACGGTGTACATCTGTTCATGCATTTTTCCAGTTGTGAGTCCCACAGGTGCGTACGTGCCAGTGCCTCGCTGTGCAGAAGCCAGCCTTGAACCTTCGGGAGACAGGAACCTTTGAGAGACATCCACATTCACATATACACCGCTGTTCCTTCTCTACCCATGGTGGCAGCAAAGCCTCCAGGCTCAGAGCGGCCCCAGCCCGGCCCGTGAGCCACCCTTTGGAATTCCCTGCGCTGGATGGAAGCTCTCATCATCACTGCAGACCCACACAGGGAGCCTTCCCCACCCCTAGCTGAGTGCATTCTCCTGGACACAGATGTGGGCACAGCCTCTAGGCTGATGCCCCAGCTGAATGCTGCATTGTACTCCGTTTTCACACTTCTATAAAGAACTATCTCAAACTGGGTAATTTATAAAGGGAAAAAGTTTAATTGACTTACAGTTCTGTGTCGCTGGGGAGGCCTCAGAAACTTACAATCATGGTAGAAGGTAAGAGAAAAACAAGCACCTTCTTTACAGGATGCGGGGGAAGGGAGGGAAAAGCCGCCATATGCTTTTAAACCATGAAAGAACTCACTCACTATCGCAAGAACAGCATGGGGGAAACTGCCTCCATGATCCAATCACCTTCACCAGGCCCCTCCCTTGACACGTAGGGATTACAATTCGAGATGAGACTTGGGTGGGGACACAGAGTCAAACCCTATCACCTGCCTTCTCTGAAAAGCAGCCTTCACTGCCCACCCACCCCAATCCCCTCTGGAGGCTGCTTGTGAGGAAGGTGAGCAAGGGCAAGTGTAAATTCACTAGGGTGTGCAGCTTGTGCTGGAGAGTAGTAGGGGCCCCATGCCGATGGGTCTTCTGGGTGGTAGAAGGCCAAGTTCTCAGGAGAGTCAGGACCAAGTATGCAGGCTGACAGACCTACTCTTCCTTAGGGGACAGGGATAGGGTGAGAAAAGGAGGTCGCATTTACAAAATAAAAAGCTCACATCGTTAGTAAGACTGTCAAAGTTTCAAGTAGACCTAAGGTTAACTCCAGCACTCACCTAACATGCCATCTACCAGTCCATCCCTTCTGAGCCTCAGTTTCCCCACCTGGAATTGGTTCACATGCCCTCTCTAAGGCCCCTTCAGCTCTATCACACTGTGCCCCATAAGTTCCATGGTCCCTTCTTCCTTGTCACCCTGTCCAGAGAGCCACTCTCCCATTCCAGCACCTTGTGTCTCTTCTGGAGTGGAACTCAGAGCCCTGAAATACCTCTAACTACTAAAGCTCTGGGGTGGGTGCCAGCCTTGGACCCTGCTTGTGCTGCTGATGCTGGACAAGCAGGGTAAGAGGTAGAGCAAAGAGCACTCTGCCTGGCAGGAAGAGAGGATGCTGGTTGGGATGTACTTGTCCTCAGCCATTCCTGCTCCTCCCTGGCCACTTTCTAATTCATGGGATTTTTTTCTTTCAGGACAGGGTTGGGAGAGTGAGGAGCACGTAGAGACTTTGCTCCATCAAGTGGTACAGAACTTACTTTACTGCCAAATCCTACTCACTATGGGCAGACCTAGAAGAAGTAAGTGTGCCTGGGCTGAGCTAAGTACCATTGTTTTCCTTGGACTCTCTAGTCTTCCCCAAGTGTTGGGGACAGAGTAGGGCATTAAGATCAGTGCTGAGATCTTTTTTAAGTGGGATTCTGTGTGGTTGTGCTTAACATTCAAATGAGCACCCTCTTTTGGGCCCAGGGAGCCATAGGCAAAAACCAGAGAGATCCTGTGCCACCCACACATGCTCTGCTCCATGCTAGTGCTTTACTGATGGATGCTGTCACCAACATGCTGATGGCTTGCTATGTGTGTGACTATGTCCTGGTATATGGGGAGTGGACTGAGTTGCTGATGGACTGAGAGAATTAAGCCAGGACTTTTCAGCTGCTGCAAGCACATGGCTGCGCCTCCAAACTCTACTGCACTTTTTAGAAGGGACTGGGCTATGAGTACATCTAGGGCATGGCGATGGGGCTTGAAGCGCATCCATGAGCCCTAGCTCTTCAGGTGAGCAAAGTGCCCAGGGGACTATTCATCTCCATTATGCCTCAGGCCTTGAGCTTCAAAATCCTGGGCCAGCTTCCTTGGTATAGAGCAAGGTCCATGGATAAGAGTCATAAGGTCTGTGAGTTCCTTGAAACTGCATGAAAAATGTGTTCATGCACTTTGCTCTGCAGAGAGAGGCTACAGCTTTCTATAAATTGTCAGTGGGGTCTGCTGGGAAAATTAGATCTGGAGGGAGAAAGTGAGAATTTTGCTGAGCCTGAGACTAAAGGATCTTGCTCTCTAGGGATACACAGAAGGCATCTGCTTCCTGGCCCCAGGTCTCAACCCTCTGCCTACCCCACATGTGACCTGGAAACATCCTGGAGCCCTGAAAGTGAAATCTGAGCCAAATCCCTAGCAGACTCAGGGCCCTTGCCCCTCTTCTCCTTCTGATAAAAACTTACCGGAGGGCGGAGCAAGATGGCCGAATAGGAACAGCTCCAGTCTCCAACTCCCAGCACGAGCGACACAGAAGACCGGCGGTGATTTCTGCATTTTCAACTGAGGTACTGGGGTCATCTCACTAGGGAGTGCTGGACAATCGGTGCTGGTCAGCTGCTGCAGCCCGGCCAGCGAGAGCTGAAGCAGGGCAAGGCATCGCCTCACCTGGGAAGCGCAAGGGGGAAGGTAATCCCTTTTCCTAGCCAGGGGAACTGAGACACACAACACCTGGAAAATTGGGTGACTCCCACCCTAATACTGTGCTTTAAGCAAACGGGCACTCCAGGAGATTATACCCACACCTGGCCGGGAGGGTCCCACGGCCATGGAGCCTCCCTCATTGCTAGCACAGCAGTCTGCAATCTAAACGCAAGGCAGCAGCGAGGCTGGGGGAGGGGCGCCCACCATTGCTGAGGCTTAAGTAGGTAAACAAAGCTGCTGGGAAGCTTGAACTGGGTGGAGCTCACAGCAGCTCAAGGAAACCTGCCTGTCTCTGTAGAATCCACCTCTGGGGACAGGGCACAGCTAAACAACAACAACAAAAAAAAGCAGCAGAACCCTGTGCAGATGCAAACGACTCTGTCTGACAGCTTTGAAGAGAGCAGTGGATCTCCCAACATGGAGGTTGAGATCTGAGAAGGGACAGACTGCCTGCTTAAGTGGGTCCCTGACCCCTGAGTAGCCTAACTGGGAGACATCCCCCACTAGGGGCAGTCTGACACCCCACACCTCACAGGGTGGAGTACACCCCTGAGAGGAAGCTTCCAAAGTAAGAATCAGACAGGTACACTCGCTGTTCAGCAATATTCTATCTTCTGCAACCTCTGCTGCTGATACCCAGGCAAACAGGGTCTGGAGTGGACCTCAAGCAATCTCCAACAGACCTACAGCTGAGGGTCATGACTATTAGAAGGAAAACTATCAAACAGGAAGAACACCTATACCAAAACCCCATCAGTACGTCACCACCATCAAAGACCAGAGGCAGATAAAACCACAAAGATGGGGAAAAAGCAGGGCAGAAAAGCTGGAAATTCGAAAAATAAGAGCGCATCTCCCCCGTGCAAAGGAGCACAGCCCATTGCGAGCAACGGATCAAAGCTGGTCAGAGAATGACTTTGAGGAGATGAGAGAAGAAGGCTTCAGTCCATCAAACTTCTCAGAGCTAAAGGAGGAATTATGTACCCAGTGCAAAGAAACTAAAAATCTTGAAAAAAGAGTGGAAGAATTGATAGCTAGAGTAATTAATGCAGAGAAGGTCATAAACGAAATGACAGAGATGAAAACCATGACACAAGAAATACGTGACAAATGCACAAGCTTCAGTAACCGACTCGATCAACTGGAAGAAAGAGTATCAGCGATGGAGGATCAAATGAATGAAATGAAGCGAGAGAGAAACCAAAAGAATAAAGAAGAAAAAGAAATGAACAAAGCCTGCAAGAAGTATGGGATTATGTAAAAAGACCAAATCTACGTCTGATTGGGGTGCCTGAAAGTGAGGGGGAAAATGGAACCAAGTTGGAAAACACTCTGCAGCATATCATCCAGGAGAACTTCCCCAACCTAGTAGGGTAGGCCAACATTCAAATTAAGGAAATACAGAGAACACCACAAAGATACTCCTCGAGAAGAGCAACCCCAAGACACATAATTGCCAGATTCACCAAAGCTGAAATGAAGGAAAAAATCTTAAGGGCAGCCAGAGAGAAAGGTCGGGTTACCCACAAAGGGAAGCCCATCAGACTAACAGCAGACCTCTCGGCAGAAACTCTACAAGCCAGAAGAGAGTGGGGGCCAATAATCAACATTCTTAAAGAAAAGAATTTTAAACCCAGAATTTCATATCCCACCAAACTAAGTTTCATAAGTGAAGGAGAAATAAAATCCTTTACAGACAAGCAAATGCTTAGAGATTTTGTCACCACCAGGCCTGCCTTACAAGAGACCCTGAAGGAAGCACTAAACATGGAAAGGAACAACCGGTACCAGCCATTGCAAAAACATGCCAAAATGTAAAGTCCATCGATGCTAGGAAGAAACTGCATCAACTAGCGAGCAGAATAACCAGCTAATATCATAATGACAGGATCAAGTTCACACATAACAATATTAACCTTAAATGTAAATGGACTAAGTGCTCCAATTAAAAGACACAGACTGGCAAACTGGATAAAGAGTCAAGACCCGTCAGTCTGCTGTATTCAGGAGACCCATCTCACATGCAGAGACATACATAGGCTCAAAATAAAGGGATGGAGGAAGATCTACCAAGCAAATGGAGAACAAAAAGAAGCAGGGGTTGCAATCCTAGTCTCTGATAAAATAGACTTTAAACCATCAAAGATCAAAAGAGACAAAAAAGGCCATTACATAATGGTAAAGGGATCAATTCAACAGGAAGAGCTAACTATCCTAAATATATATGCACCCAATACAGGAGCACCCAGCTTCATAAAGCAAGTCCTTAGAGACTTACAGAGACTTAGACTCCCATACAATAATAATGGGAGACTTCAACACTCCACTGTCAACATTAGACAGATCAACGAGACAGAAAGTTAACAAGGATATCCAGGAATTGAACTCATCTCTGCACCAAGCGGACCTAATAGACATCTATAGAACTCTCCACCCCAAATCAACAGAATATACATTCTTCTCAGCACCACATCGCACTTATTCCAAAATTGACCACATAATTGGAAGTAAAGCACTCCTTAGCAAATGTAAAAGAACAGAAATTATAACAAATTGTCTCTCAGACCACAGTGCAATCAAACTAGAACACAGGACTAAGAAACTCAATCAAAACCACTCAACTACATGGAAACTGAACAACCTGCTCCTGAATGACTACTGGGTACATAACGAAATGAAAGCAGAAATAAAGATGTTCTTTGAAACCAATGAGAACAAACATACAACATACCAGAATCTCTGGGACACATTTAAAGCAGTGTGTAGAGGGAAATTGAGAAAGCTGGAAAGATCTAAAATTGACACTCTAACATCACAATTAAAAGAACTGGAGAAGCAAGAGCAAACACATTCAAAAGCTAGCAGAAGGCAAGAAATTACTAAGATCAGAGAAGAACTGAAGGAGATAGAGACAAAAAAACCCTCCAAAAAATCAATGAATCCAGGAGTTGGTTTTTTGAAAAAATCAACAAAATTGACAGACCGCTAGCAAGACTAATAAAGAAGAAAAGAGAGAAGAATCAAATAGACGCAATTAAAAATGATAAAGGGGATATCACCACCGACCCCACAGAAATACAAACTACCATCAGAGAATACTATAAACACCTCTACGCAAAAAAAAAAACTAGAAAATCTAGAAGAAATGGATAATTTCCTGGACACTTACACTCTTCCAAGACTAAACCAGGAAGAAGTTGAATCCCTGAATAGACTAATAGCAGGCTCCGAAATTGAGGCAATAATTAATAGCCTACCAACCAAAAAAAGTCCAGGACCAGATGGATTCACAGCTGAATTCTACCAGAGGTACAAGGAGGAGCTGGTACCATTCCTTCTGAAACTATTCCAATCAATAGAAAAAGAGGGAATCATCCCTAACTCATTTTATGAGGCCAACATCATCCTGATACTAAAGCCTGGCAGAGACACAACAAAAAAAGAAAATTTTAGACCAATATCCCTGATGAACATCGATGCAAAAATCCTCAATAAAATACTGGCAAATCGGATTCAGCAGCACATCAAAAAGCTTATCCACCATGATCAAGTGGGCTTCATCCCTGGAATGAAAGGCTGGTTCAACATTTGCAAATCAATAAACGTAATCCAGCATATAAACAGAACCAAAGACAAGAACCAAATGATTATCTCGATAGATGCAGAAAAGGCTTTTGACAAAATTCAGCAGCGCTTCATGCTAAAAACGCTCAATAAATTCGGTATTGATGGAACGTACCTCAAAATAATAAGAGCTATTTATGACAAACCCACAGCCAATATCATATTGAATGGGCAAAAACTGGAAGCATTCCCTTTGAAAACTGGCACAAGACAGGGATGCCCTCTCTCACCACTCCTATTCAACATAGTGTTGGAAGTTCTGGCTAGGGCAATCAGGCAAGAGAAAGAAATCAAGGGTATCCAGTTAGGAAAAGAAGAAGTCAAATTGTCCCTGTTTGCAGATGACATGATTGTATATTTAGAAAACCCCATTGTCTCAGCCCAAAATCTCCTTAAGCTGATAAGCAACTTCAGCAAAGTCTCAGGATACAAAATTAATGTGCAAAAATCGCAAGCATTCTTATACACCAGTAACAGACAAACAGAGAGCCAAATCAGGAATGAACTTCCATTCACAATTGCTTCAAAGAAAATAAAATACCTAGGAATCCAACTTACAAGGGATGTAAAGGACCTCTTCAAGGAGAACTACAAACCACTGCTTAGTGAAATCAAAGAGGACACAAACAAATGGAAGAACATACCATGCTCATGGATAGGAAGAATCAATATCGTGAAAATGGCCATACTGCCCAAGGTTATTTATAGATTCAATGCCATCTCCATCAAGCTACCAATGAGTTTCTTCACAGAATTGGAAAAAACTGCTTTAAAGTTCATATGGAACCAAAAAAGAGCCCGCATCGCCAAGACAATCCTAAGTCAAAAGAACAAAGCTGGAGGCGTCACGCTACCTGACTTCAAACTATACTACAAGGCTACAGTAACCAAAACAGCATGGTACTGGTACCAAAACAGAGATATAGACCAATGGAACAAAACAGAGCCCTCAGAAATAATACCACACATCTACAGCCATCTGATCTTTGACAAACCTGAGAGGAATAAGAAATGGGGAAAGGATTCCCTATTTAATAAATGGTGCTGGGAAAATTGGCTAGCCATAAGTAGAAAGCTGAAACTGGATCCTTTCCTTACTCCTTATATGAAAATTAATTCAAGATGGATTAGAGACTTAAATGTTAGACCTAATACCATAAAAACCCTAGAAGAAAACCTAGGTGGTACCATTCAGGACATAGGCATGGGCAAGGACTTCATGTCTAAAACACCAAAAGCAATGGCAGCAAAAGCCAAAATTGACAAATGGGATCTAATTAAACTAAAGAGCTTCTGCACAGCAAAAGAAACTACCATCAGAGTGAACAGGCAACCTACAGAATGGGAGAAAATTTTTGCAATCTACTCATCTGACAAAGGGCTAATATCCAGAACCTACAAAGAACTCAAACAAATTTACAAGAAAAAAACAAACAACCCCATCCAAAAGTGGGCAAAGGATATGAACAGACATTTCTCAAAGAAGACATTCATACAGCCAACAGACACATGAAAAAATGCTCATCATCACTGGCCATCAGAGAAATGCAAATCAAAACCACAATGAGATACCATCTCACACCAGTTAGAATGGCAATCATTAAAAAGTCAGGAAACAACAGGTGCTGGAGACGATGTGGAGAAATAGGAACACTTTTACACTGTTGGTGGGATTGTAAACTAGTTCAACCATCATGGAAAACAGTATGGCAATTCCTCAAGGATCTAGAACTAGATGTACCATATGACCCAGCCATCCCACTACTGGGTATATACCCAAAGGATTATAAATCATGCTGCTATAAAGACACATGCACACGTATGTTTATTGTGGCACTATTCACAATAGCAAAGACTTAGAATCAACCCAAATGTCCATCTGTAACAGACTGGATTAAGAAAATGTGGCACATATACACCATGGAATATTATGCAGCCATAAAAAAGGATGAGTTTGCGTCCTTTGTAGGGACATGGATGCAGCTGGAAACCATCATTCTTAGCAAACTATCACAAGAAGAGAAAACCAAACACCGCATGTTCTCACTCATAGGTGGGAACTGAACAATGAGATCACCTGGACTCGGGAAGGGGAACATCACACACTGGGGCATATCATGGGGAGGGGAGAGGGGGGAGGGATTGCATTGGGAGTTATACCTGATATAAATGATGAATTGATGGCTGCTGACGAGTTGATGGGTGCAGCACACCAACATGGCACAAGTATACATATGTAACAAACCTGCACATTATGCACATGTACCCTAGAACTTAAAGTATAATTAAAAAAAAAATAAAAAAACTTACCTTTTCAGGGAAAACAGGTTCCATCTAGGGTGAACATGCTTCAACCAGAGAGATGCCATTCCTCTTCCCATTCTGTGCTCCTTCTGAGCTCCCTGACAAGGCAAGAGCCTAGTTTTGGAAAGCTGCTGAGGCTTCCTTTCAAAGGCTCATAGGAACTCATAATCCCAGGGAAATCCTTCTACTAAGTGCCTAGGTGTGTAGGTCCCAGGAACTAGACTTAGCCTTCAAGTCCTATGGATGCCTCCATGGAGTCCAGAAAGGGAGAATGAAAAAGCCTGTAATACAATCTTCCTCCTCTGACTGTGCCAGGACAGGGATATCAAGCGTATTCTTCTTTGCAATGCCACACCTCATGTAGAGGGGACTCAGACTATAGTGAGACCCAAGGCAGGTTGAGGTTTGCTCCTTACAGCAGGGACAGCAGCACAGGGTTCTTCCTAAAATCATTCGGATCTCTTGTCTGACCCAAGGGGAAGCACTCTGCATACTTAGGTATAGACCAAGAAGCTTCTTTGGTATAGACCAAGAAGCTTCTTTGCTTTTGAAGATTCTGAACAGAGCATGAACTGAGCATTCCCTTGAATATCAATATGGCTTGTTGTCTGGAATAGCAATGAAAGTAACCTCAACACTCACCATTTTTATCCTGTAAAGCCTCAGCAGGTGGACGTTGGAGGTGGAGTGAAGAGGCATATGTGGAAGGTAGTTCTCAGAGGTCTTCTCTTCCCTGACTTGATCTCAGATATACACTTTCACCCCAGAAAGATAATTGCCTATCACGGTAAAATCATCAAGGAACCCCCTGATTCCTTCACCTATCTCAGATTTTGACCTTGTCCTAAATAGGACTTTGGAAAAAGTTCACAGGAAAACCTGAAAATAGAATGCTGGAACTTCTGGTTTCCAGTCCAGCATTTAAGGAGCTTGGATGTTGTCACTTAGGTTTACACAAGAAAAAAGCTGAACAAACTAGAAACCAACAACTTTTCTTTTAGATCTACCAGAAAACGGGTCACAGGGTAAACCACCACCCTCAAAACTGGAAAGCCAGACAGGCAGATAGAGACAATCACAACTTACCAGAGCAGAAAATCCTGAGTAGAAGCCTACGTGGGAACCAGTACTGGGATAGAATAACCTAAACTGTAATTAACCAATTGCTGGAGTTTCAGTGTGAACAAATTTAAAGTTAAAACCTCCAGGGGGCTGGGTGTGGTGGCTCATGCCTATAATCCCAGCACTTTGGGAGGTGGGCGGATCACCTGAGGTCAGGAGTTTGAGACCAACCTGGTCAACATGGTGAAACCCCACCTCTACTAAAAGTACAAAAAATTAGATAGGCATGGTGGTACACACCTGTAATCCCAGCTACTCAGGAGGCTGAGGCAAGAGAACCTCTTAAACTGGGGAGGCAGAGGTTGCAGTAAGTCAAGATCACACCACTGCACTCTAGCCTGGGCATAACGGTGAGACAAAAAACGAAAACAAAACTCCAGGGATACCTAGTCATGATAGGGATGGGGCATACTTTTGTGAGTTTTATCTCCAGAAGCTCTACCATATTCTCACAGTGAAGATCAAAGAAGAAGAATCCCCTTGTACTTCTGTGAGATGGGGAGGAAGATAAGAAGAAGTAGCCATTTTGAAACACTCCCAGAAAACTATGTCTTAGCAAGGTCTGCCCTCAAAACTAAAACAAAAAACAAAAACAAACTATTTCACCAGAGCCTAACTTACTGATGTTTTATCAGAGCGTAATGGACTTGGGGAAGGAAATCATCCAATTCCAGCACCATCTAGCCTTCCTGTCTCTCCTAAAGAATGGGAGTAGGTAGAAGGTAGGACTCAAAAGCACTGTGAAGTTGATAGACCAGGCAGACGGGCTCATTTAGAGACTGTGACTTAATCATATGACTATAGGATGCTTCCCGTCCGCTCATACCTCATCACCATCTCCCTAAAGGCCTGTTTACCTCATTTCCTTTTCCCAGTACATTATGTCCAGCTTTCAACAGAAAAGTACAAGGCATACTAAAAGACACAGTTTGGAGAGATAAGGTGAGCATCAGAACTAGACTCAGATATGACAAGGATGTTAGAATTATCGGACTACAATTTTAAATAATAATGAGTAATATGCAAAGGGCAGTAATGAAAAAAGTAGACAGCATTCAAGAACAGATGGGTTTTATAAGCAGGGATGGAAATTCTAAGAGACAATTTAAACTAGCTGAAAAACACTGTGACAGAAATGAAGAATGCCTCCCAGTATTTTGGGAGGCCAAAGTGGGCGGATCACCTGAAGTTGTGAGTTTGAGACCAACCTGACCAACATGGAGAAACTCTGTCTCTACTAAAAACACAAAATTAGCTGGACGTGGTGGCGCATGCCTGTAATCCCAGCTACTCAGGAGGCTGAGGCAGGAGAATCACTTGAACCCAGGAGGTGGAGGTTGTGGTGAGCTGAGATCACGCCATTGCACTCCAGCCTGGGCAACAAGAGTGAAATTCTGTCTTAAAAAAAAAAAAAAAAAAGAAATGTAGAATATTTTTGTTGGGCTCATTAGTAGACTAGACATGGCCAAGTAAAGAATCAATGAACCTGAAGAAATGTCAATAGAAATTTCCAACATGGAAATGCAAAAAGAAAAGTTAATGAAAAAATATAATATTCAAGAAATATGTGGCAATTACAAAAGATGCACATCATGGGAATGCAATGAGAAAAAAGAGAGAAAAGAACAGAGGAAATATTTAAAGCAATAATGACTAAGAATTTCTCAAGGTTAATGTCAGACACCAAATCACAGATACAGAAAGCTCAGAGAAAACCTGAAAGTATAAATGCCCCAAAAAATCTACACCTAGGGATGTCATATTAAATAGAAGAAAAACCAAAGGCAAAGAAAAAGTTTTTAAAGAAGCCAGAGGGAGAAAAGTTTCATTGCCTATAGAGGAGCATGGATGAGAATACACTGAACTTCTCCTCAGAAACTGTACAACAAGAAGAGAGTGGAGTGAAAAACTTTTAGTGTTGAAAGAAAACCTCCCCAAAACAAGAAATCTGTGTCCAGATAAATTATCTCTCAAAGTCAGGAAGAGGCCAGGCACAGTGGCTCATGCTTGTAATCCCAGCATTTTGGGAGGCCAAGGTGGGCAGATCACTTGAGGCCAGGAGTTTGAGATCAGCCTGGCCAACATTGCAAAACCGCATCTCTACTAAAAATGCAAAAAAGTAGCCAAATGTGGTGACACACACCTGTAATCCCAGCTACTAGGGAAGCTGAGGCATGAGAATTGCTTGAACCCACGAGGCAGAGGTTGCAGTGAGCTGAGGTCCTGCCACTGCACTCTGTCTTGAAAAAAAAAGGCAGGGAGAAATAAAGACTTTCTCAGACAAACAAAAATTGAAAAAATTTGTCACCATACACCTGCCTTGCAAAAAATGCTAAATAAAGTTCTTCAGAGAGAAGGAAAATAATAAGTCATAAACTCAAATCTATATTTAAAAAGGAAAAACCATTAGAGAAGGAATAAATTAAAGTAAAATAAAAGCTTTCATTTTTTATTCTTAATTGATTTAACACATAATCCTTTGTTCAAAAGAATAATAGTAACAATGCTTTCAGTGATTATACCTGGTATATAAGTGAAATAAATGACAGTAATGTTATATGAGACTGGAAAGATACTCTATGATGTCAGGTTGATGCAAAAGTGATTGCAGTTTTTGCCATTAAAAGTAATGCAAAAACTGCAATCACTTTTGCACCAACCTAATACTTGCAATACCCATGAGGTGTTATAGTGTTATTTGGACATGGACATGGATTATACTGTAGACTCTGGAGCAACCACTGAAAAATGCTTAAAAAACATATACTTGATATATACTAAGAGTGGAGAAAATATGGAATCATATAAAGTCCTCAGTTAAAAAAGAGAAGGCAGAAAAAGAGTGAGGACAAAAAATGAAACGAAGAACAAGAGCAATAATAAAAAACAGTAACAAATGTGGTAAATAGTAATTCAACCACATCAATAATCATTTTAAATATTAATGATATAGATACACCAATTAAAAGACAGAGACTGTCAGAATAAACAAGAAAACAAGATACAGTAATATCTCTACAAGAAACCCATTTTGAATATAAAGACACAGATAAAATAAAAATAAAGGGATGGAGAATAGTATAACAGGCTAGCAATAATCAAAAAGAAAAATGGAATAGTTATATTGATTTTACACACAGCATACTTTAGAGCAAAGATAATTATCAAGAATAAAGAGGGGCATTATATAGGTCTAAAGGGATATTAATCTGCTTGGGCTGCCATAACAATATAAGATTAAACTGGGTGACTTAAATAACACAAATTTGTTTTCTCACAGTTCTTTTTCCTGTAACATCCAAGATTATGTTTCTAGGTAATTTGGTTCCTGGTGAAGACTCTTCCTGGCTTGTAGACAGCCACCTTCTTGCTGTACTCACACATGGACTTTTTCTATGTGCTTATGTGGGGTTGTTGGGGGAAGTGTTGGGGGAGGAGAGATCAATCCCTAGTGTCTCTTCTTCTAAGGATACTAATCCTACTGAATCAGGGACCCTACTCTTACGACCTGATTTAACCCTATTACCTCTAAAGACTGTATTTCCACATAAAGTCACATTAGGGGTTAGGGCTTCAACATATGAATTGGGAGGGGGCAGGTAGTGGGGTCAGTTCTCCAAGAAGTCATAACAATATTTAATATGTAAGCAAGCAATTAATAAAAAGCACCAAAATATGTGTGGCAAAAATTGATAGAACTGCAAGGAGAAATAAATGAATCTGTTATTATAGTTGGGGACTTCCAACACTCCTCTATCAGTAATTGACAGAACCAGCAGGCAGAAAATCAATAAGAACATAGTTGAACTAAACAGCATCATCAACCAACTGGGTCTAATCAACACTTATAGATTACTGTATCCCACAACACTAAAATACACATTCTTCTCAAGTTCACATGGAACATTCACAAGGAAGATCAAATTATTATGTGCCATAAAATGCACCATAACAAGTTTAGAAGCCTAGAAATCATATAGAAGATTATCTCAGATTACAACGGGATTAAACTAGAAATAAACAACAGAAAGATAGCTAGAACATCCCCTCAAAATATTTGAAGATTAAATAACACAACTCTAAATAACATATGCGTCAAAGAATAAGTCTGAAGAGAAATGTTGAAAATATTTTGAACTAAATGAAAATAAAAATCCAATTTATTAAAATTTGTAGCATACAGTGAAAACAGTGCTTAGAGGGAAACTTATAGCATTGAATGCACGTGGTAGAAAAGAAGGAAGACCTAAAATCAATAGTCTAAGCTAAGCATTCACCTTAGGAAACCAGAAAAAGAAGAGCAAATTAAATCTAAAGTAAGCCGAATTAAAAAAAAAAAAAAAAAGAGTAAAAATTAGAGCAGAAAATAATTAAGACAGCAAATTAATAGAAATGATCAACAAAACCAAAAGCCATTCTTTGAAAAGATAAGTAAAACTGATGTACTAATACTGGAAATGAAAGAGAGGCCATCACTATGGAGCCCATGGAGATTTTAAGGATAATAAAGAAATATTATGAACACCTTTATGCCCACAAATTTGACAACCTACATGAAATGGATCAATTCCTTGAAAGACACAATCTATCAAAACTCACACAAGAAGAAACAGATTATCCAACAGGTCTGTATTTATTTTAAAAATTAAAAAAAGTCTATACTTATTTTAAAAATTGAATGGATAACTGATAATAGTAACTGATAATGTTTCAAAACAGAAAGCCCCAGGTCCAGATGAATTCATTGGTGAATGCAACCACAATCATTCAAGGAAAAAAAATACGAATTCTCTACAATTTCTTCTGGCAAGTAGAAGTAGAGGGAATACTTTCTAACTAACTGTATGAGGACAACATTACCCTAATATCAAAAACAAATAAAGTTATAAAAGAAAGAAAAAACTACAGACCAATATCTCTCATGAACACACGGATGCAAAAATCAACAAAATATTAGGAAGTTGAATCCAACAATGCATTAAAAAGTTATACACCATAACCAAGTGAGATTTAGTCCAAGTGTGCAAGGCTAGTTCACAATTCAAAAACCGACATAAGGATGGATTAATGTAATCTATCACATCTAAAAGGTAAAGAAGAAAAATTGCATGATCATATCAATAGATACAGAGAGGCATATGACAAAATCCAACACCCATTCTAATAAAAACTCTCAGCAAACTAGGAATAGGGGGAAACTTCCTCAACTAGATCGAGAAAATCTATAAAAATCCTACAGCTAACATCATATTTAATGATAAGAAACTATATGCCTGAGTGAGACTCAGTCTCAAAAAACAAACAAATAAAAAATATATGCTTTCCTGCTAAGATCAGGAACAAGGCAAGGATATCCTCTATCACCACTCCTATTCAACATTGTACTGAAATTCTAGCTAATGTAATAAGACAAAACAAAAGGAAATAAATGGCATACAGATAATAAGGAGAAAAAGGAAATGAAATTGTCTTTAGTTGCAGATGACAAATTTTAAAAACCTGTGGAACTAATAAGTGATTATAGCAAGGTTGCAGGATACAAGATTAATGTTCAAAAGTTCACTGCTTTCTTATATACCAGTAGTGAACAATCACAATTTGAAATTAAAAACATAATATAATTGATATTAACACCAAAAAAGAGAAATATTTAGGTGCAAATCTAAGATAATATGTTAGATCTGTATGAGGAAAACCACAAAAGTCAGATGAAATAACCTGAACATCTAAGTAAATGCAGAGACATTACAGGTTCATGAATAGAAAGACTCAATATTAGGCCAGGCGTGGTGGCTCATGTCTGTAATCCCAGCACTTTGGGATGCTGAGGTGGGGGATCACGAAGTCAGGAGATCGAGAGCATCCTGGCTAACACGGTGAAAGCCTTTCTCTATTAAAAATACAAAAAATTAGCCAGGCGTGGTGGTGGGCGCCTGTAGTCACAGCTACTCGGGAGACTGAGGCAGGAGAATGGCGTGAACCCAGGAGGCGGAGCTTAAAGTGAGCCGAGATGGTGCCACTGCACTCCAGCCTGGGCGACAGAGCGAGACTCCATCTCAAAAACACACACACACACACACACACAAAGAAAGACTCAATATTGTTAAAATGTCAGTTCTTCCCAGCTAGAGCTATAGATTCAACACAATCCAAATAAAAATCCCAGTATGTTATTTATGGATATTAACAAACATTCAAAAGTTTATCTGAGAGGCAAAAGACCCAGAATAGCCAGCACAATATTGAAGGAGAAGAATGAAGTCAGAGGATGACCGGATGACCCTACCCAACTTCAATACTTCCTGTAAAGCTACGGTAATTGAGTATGGTAATGGTGAAATAATAGACAAACAGGTCAACAGAACAGAATAGAGCACCCAGAAGCAGACCCATACAATGTAGTCAACTGATCTTTGACAAAGGAGGAAAGGCAGTTAAATTGAGAAAAGTCAATAAATAATGCTGGAACAACTGGGCATCCACATGCCAAAAAAAAAAAAAAAAAGAATCTAGGCATAGACTCTATGTCTTTCACAAAAAGCATCTCAAAATGGACTATAGACCTACATGTAAAACGTAAAAGTATAAACCTCCCAGAAATGAACATAGAAAAAAGTTTAGGTGACCTTGGGTTTGGCATCACAAAAAGCAGTATCCATGAAAGAAAAAGTTGATAAATTAGACTTTATTAGCATTTCTCTGTGAAAGACATTGTTAAGATAATAAAAAGACAAACTACAGACTGGGAGAAACACATATGTGATAAAGCACTGTTGTCCAAAATATACAAAGAACTCTTAAAACAACTAAGATATCCTTCAGTAGGCAAATGGATAAGCAAACTGTGGTACATCCATACAATGGAATATCATTCAGCACTAAAAAGGAATGAGCTATTAAGCCGTGAAATGGATGAACCCTAAGTGTATATTGCTAAATGAAAGAAGCCAGTCTGAAAAGGTCACATATGCTTCTGATTATACAACATTTTGGAAAAGGCAAAACTATGGAGAAAGTAAAAAGATCCATGGTTGCTAGGTGTTTAGAAGGGAGCACAGGAAATTTTTAGGGCTATGAAACTATTCTATGTGAAACTGTAAATGTGTATATATGTCATTATGCATTTGCCAAAACTCATAGAATGTACAACACAAAGAACTAAGCCTAATGCAAACTATGGACTTTGGGGTAATAATTATGTCCATATAAGGCCATCAATTGTAACAAATGTACAACTCTGATGTGGGATGTTGTTAATGGTGGGGGGAGGCTGTGTGTGAGGGAGGATGAAGGGGTGTGTGGGAACTCTGTACTTTCCCCTCAATTTTGTTATGAACCTATAATTATTTTAACGGTCTATCCTTTTAAAAAATTAGAAAAGCTTATTCTGTTCTTTATTTTTAATAGAAAAGTCTAGAGAAGCCTGGGCTCAACATTTGGCATTCCCAGAGTGTGGCAATTTTGTGACTATTGAGCTGATGGGTCCATCTAAGGAGACCCGATGTTGTTAGTTGGCTGTTTCTGAGCCCAGTGGAGCCAAAGATTATATACAGTCAATTCTCATTATTTGCAGTAGTTTTGTTCTATAAAGCTGCAGTGAACACTGAATTAGTGAATATTGAACCAGTGTTCCTAGGGGAAATATGTGTGTGTGTGTGTATCTATATCTTACATAGATTATAGTCTTAAATCCTAAAACAGTTCACTCTGGTAAGTTCCATTTTCTTTATTTTACATTCCCTAATACTCTCTCAAATGGAGATGGAGTATTGACTGCCCTATACAATATGCTTTTATGTTTTGTTTTTTTAACAGTAGAGTTAAAAGAGAAATATTTTATATATCCACGTATCTGTCAAAATATGAAAAACAAATAATGGGCTGAAAGGATGAGTGATTTTAAGGAGAAGATTTCCTCATACTAGCTAGAGTCTCTCCTCTCGTCTGGCCCCTGTGAGCCTCTGAATGTGTGCTCCCTGGCTGAACAGCTGATACACCCGGCTGGCTCTGCCTGGGCTGCGCCCCATGGCTGCCTCCCGTCCTACCATTGCACTGGCTGGGACGTGTAGAGAAGTTGAGCCAGAACAGGATCCTGGGGAATAGTTTCCTATGGTCATGCCAGACTCAGAGCTGGAGCAGCAGATGCTCATAGCTCACCTGTCTGCCTGGGCAAGCATGCAAAGATGTGATCCAGGGAGGCCTGGATTCCAATGCGGACACATAGCAACTTACGGGTACACATGAGTCCTGGCTCTGCTGCTCAACCAGCTGAGTGGCCTTGGACAAGTTACTTAGTCTCTCTGCCCCCTCAATTTCCTCATCTATAAAACAGGGATGATATGGATCCCTACCTCATAGAACTCTCATAAGGATTGGAAGTTGTTATTCTCACGGTGTTTAGAACAGATCATGGCTCTTGTAAGGGCAGTGGTGTTTGTTGAAGCGCTGCTGTCCGCTGTATGATGAAAGGATCTGCTGCCTTGGCATGGCCCAGGGCCTCAGAGAGCCAAAGTCATGGGTCCCACCTACAAATCCGAATCTCTGAGGTGGGCCCAGCAATCTGTTGTAGCAAGCCTTGCAGGTGCTTCTGATACACGTTAGCTTCAGAAGCACTGTTAAAAACATTTTTACATGGGAAATACTTGTTTGGAAGAGATGTAAGGCAAAAATCAGGTGTAGTTACAGAGCCATATATGAGAGCACAGTATTTGTAAGTAAATAACTGAAGATAGTTATAGTTTAGTAAAGTGTGTGTGTGTGATATGATTCCACCCTACAGGTCATGCCAGACCAGACTCTCCAGCCCATCACTTTCAAACGGCAGGGTGTCCTGGGGGTTGGCATGGAACCCAGGACAGGGTATTGCAGGACAAGGAGAGAGGCGCACACGTGACTCTAAGAACGTCAGTCCCTTCCCACCTAGATAAGGAGAAAAGAAGGGACTCCAGCCCAGCTGGCCCTGGGGCTTTGGAGTCTATCTCCCAGGTCTTCTTTCCACTTCCCAGGAGCCTGGACAGCTTCGGAAAAAGCAGGAGGCTCAGCCCATTCATTCCTGGACAAGGACGGGGAGGAGTACACCAGAGCTCCCAAAGGCAGGGTTCGGGTAGAGGTACGGAGAAGGTATTACCCCGAAGTTAGGCCAGCAGTTTCATAACAAACAAACTCGGGGCTCAAGCTGTGAATTAATCAAAACTTTGAAAAGAAAACCTTCCCTTCAGGAGCTTCAGACACAAGGAATGAAAACAACCAGGCTGGCTGCAAAATGAAAGCAACACTGAAAGTGGGGGCGAAAGGAAGCCAGACACTCAGGGGTTGGACAAAACCAATAAGACCAAAGAAATTGTGCTGAGGGGCACTATGGGCCTGTGGGCCTCTGATCCCAAGTGTCTTGACCGCCTCTGTCCTACACCCCTGTTCCACACCCACTCTCCCACTGGCCGTGGGCATGATCACGTCACCAGTGGCCTCCTTGCTCCAGACTTGGGACTCAATCTGGCTTCTTTTCCATCCTGTCCCTACTTTATGGCCTTCCAGCTCCCACCTCAACCACCTTTTGCCCCCATGCAGTCCAGAGATCCCTGCAGCAGCCACAGGGAGCATGGGCAGATCAGCAAGGACTGGGCTGCTACCCTCCCAGGCCACAACAGCAAATGTCCACCTGGGAGCTGACTGTGGAGGCAGGGGAGGTGATTATCTGTTCTGACTCACTCCGGGCCTGCACTGCCTAGCACTGTAGCCACTGCCACATGTGGCTACTCGGCACCTGAAACACAGTCAGTCCAAGCAGAAATATGCTGCAAGTCCAGTAGGAACCAGACCTGGCATGGTGACTCATGCCTATAATCCCAGCACTTTGGGAGACTGAGGGGGGCGGATTGGTTGAGGCCAGGAGTTTGAGACCAGCCTGACCAATAGGGTGAAACCCCATCTCTACCAAAAAATACAAAACTTAGCTGGATATGGTGGTGTGTGCACCTATAGACTCAGCTACTCGGGAGGCTGAGGCAGGAGAATTGCTTGAACCCTGGAGGCGGAGGTTGCAATGAGTTGAGATCGTGCCACTGCACTCCAGCCTGGGTGACAGAGTGAGACTTTATCTCTAAATAAATAAACGTTTAAAAAGTAGAATTAATCTTACTGGTTTTTTTTTTTTTTTTTTTACTTTTTAATATGACTATATTTTTTAAAATGAAAGATTTAAAACCACACATGTGGTTTGCATTATATGTCTGTGGGACGATGTGGCACTAGAACATCTCCCTTTGAGCTTTGCCGGCCATTTCTACCCACACTCATCCCCTAGCAGTACCTCCTGCTGGGCACTGGGACTTAACTATCTTGGGGAGTGTGCCTCCTGAGGCCCCCAAAGGCTCATCCTAGTCTCCAGGTCTGTGCCAATTAGCAAAGAAAATGACTCCTGGTGACCAGCCAAGCTGGATGGGAGGTGTCACTTGGTTCACCAGGGCCTAATGCCCACCAGATAACCCTGCTAGGGCCTGCTGGCCAGACAGGGCCCATCCAGTCTCACAGGCATTTGACTCAACTACGGGCATCTTCTCTAGGCCTACTTGTTGCTGGAGAGGTAACGTTCAGGTATGAGGGTCCCTTCCAGAGCAGGGGCAAGGGTCCTGGGGTACCTCTGTGCCTCCCTCTTCCGCTCCCTAAGCATAGGCCTGTTTGAGAGAGCAGCTCCTGCCCCTGTCCCTGCCCTTCACAGCCTTGAGGGAGCCAAGGTTCCAGCTTGCCATAGCTCACTTGGATGGGGGTCTCTCTGCCAGGCATGTCAACACCAGGCTTAGAACCCTGGCATCCCAGTTGTCCGTCCCAAAGCAGGAAGCAGAAGCCACATGTGATGAATGAAATAAAAGGAAAAGGGGAAGCAGGGGGAGGGTAGGGGGCTGTTTTGCAGCCCCTGCTGTGTCACTGGGCAGTCAGGTGCCCCTGCACACGTTCCTTCACCTCTGCAGCTTTGGCTGTAAAACGAGGGGTATTGGTGTGTTGATGGAGCAGAATTTGGAAAATTCACAGGCTTTTAGAGCCAACAAATTTGGATTCAAATTCCTGCCTTGTCATTGACTGATGTGTGTGACCTTGGGCAAGTTAATTAACAACCTCTCTGAGCCTCTGTCTCCTCATCTGTACAGCTGGCACAATAACCTATAACTCACAGGTGTCCCTAGGATTAAATAACAAAGGGTCAGCATCCAATAAGTAGTTGCCCTAAGAGTCCTGGGAACTAAAGAACAGCAGAGCAGGGCTGGCTGCCTGGGCAGCCAGATGCCCCAGGAGCCTATGTCCTGGGCTCTAACTTGGCCTGGGAAGGGCACCCTCCAGGGTTCTCCAACATCACAATGATGATGGCTCACACTCCCAGGGTGGCTCTCCATTTCACAGCCAACCCTCCAAGCACACCCCAAAGCACAGCCTGAGGCCCCACATAAGAGAGGTAGGGTCTTCTCTCCCCTCAGGATCCATTTCTCCTCTTCGTGTTGCTTTCCATGGGCTCCCAAGTCTCCTGCCTGTACCCCCTCATCACAGGCCCACAGACTGAGGGCTCAGTCTCCTCCTCACAAATACATGCTCATGCCGCAAATGTGGATGACCACAAAATGCTTGAATATATGTGCACCTTTACATGTATGCACATCAGCATTCACGTTTTCTCATGACACAGCACTTTAGGTGGGCTATACACACAGGTGTGCAAACACACACACAAAGCCATGCTGTGCCCTTAGCAGACTTGGCACCAGCAAGGTTGCAGGCTACACTGGGCCCTTGGAGAGTTGCCCGGCTATGCTGGTCCCAGTTTTATCTGAAGAGCTGCCCCCAGGTGTGCTGGTCCTCACAGGGCCTGGGAAAGGGGCTGTGTGCTCCTGGCAGGGTCATGTAGATGTGGAAGGGACAGGCTGGGAGAGAGCTAATGGTCTGAGGAAACACAGAGAGAGGGCTTACAGGTCTTTGCTCCAAGACAGGGCAGGAAAAGTAAAGTGTCAAGACTGGAAGGCTTGCAAATCACACCAAGATAAAACAGACTGTCTTATTCTTTCCGTAGCCTCTGAACTGGGTCTGTAGAGTCAGGTGATTGGAAGAAAAGTCTCTGGGATCAGACAGACCTATGAATGCTCCCTCTGCCCATTAACACAATCTTGGGCAAATGACTTAACTTCTCTGAGCCCCAATTTCCTCCTCAGTGAAATAGGAATAAGAAAACCTAATATGTAGCAAATGAGTCTTCCTAACATCCCAGAGCCTATCAGATGCGCCTGTTTCACATTCTCATGGCGTTTGTACATTCTCGCACACATTTACATGCATAATTTATTCTGACTCACCCATTAGCCTGAGCTCCCACCCCACTCCACCCAGGGCACTGTGGAAATAGATCTGTTTTGCTCATCATTATAACCCCAGAGTCTAGCACAGTTCCTGGAGCATAGTAGGTGCTCATGGACCAAGAGAGTAGCATATAATTCAGCGGCATAGCACAAGACAGACCAGGGTGCAGTCAGTGATGGCTGCTATTATTGCCATTATTACAAAGGTGCTGCTCTCTGAGAATTATTTCCGCACCCTTACCTCCCACAATCAGTTCTCCTCGACTGCCTCTTCCTTGCATCTAAGCTCTTCCTATGGGTGACCCAAATCCCCCCAGTAGCAAAGCTAGCCCACTTCCTTTCACTTTTGCCCTGGGACAGATGAGGAGCAGTTTCTACACTTTGGGGGCTTAAAGACCCCATTGAGGTCCCCCCTAAGTCTCTTTCTTTCCAGAGATTAAAAAGTTCTCAAACTATTTTATTCCTTCCTTACAAAGCATGTCCCATGCTTCTTCAATTACCCTGTGGTTTCTCCAGAGGTTTTAAGATCAGTAGCCATAAGCTCCCCTCTCCCCAGGTGTCCAGAAACCAAAGGGCCTTCAGCCCACAGGAGATGTGTTATTGGGCTCCCCTAGTTCCCAACCTAGTCTGATGCTCCTGGTTCTGTCCAGAGGCCACAAGCCCACAGGACACCCCAGCCCACCTGCAGCTTATTGGAAGTGCTCCTGTGCCCCCACCTGCTCAGTCTGGTCCCCACTCTGAAGGCAGAGTGGCTAGACTTGTATGAGACCAAATCAGACAATCTTAGAGCCAAAACAGACCAACTTCACTCCTTTTATAAACTGAGAAACTGAGACCCACAGATATCAAGTTCATGGGACTAGTTTTGGCAGTGCTGCTCCAGGAGTGGAGAGATGGAGGCCTCAACCAGCTGGGACACAGAACAGCCTGGAGGCCCTGCCACCAGCTCTGCCCTCCCTTCCTGCTTGAACCCATCTCACAGACCCTCTATCTCTCTGCTTTCTTCTTGGCCTTATCTCACCTGGACCTCAGTAAGAGGTGAAGGCCCCTAAGGGGAAGGGCTCTGACCATCTTCATCCTTGATTTGATGCCTGGTTGTGTCCACAGGGTCCTGAGTCTTTGAGGCCCTGGGATGCCCTAAATCCAGTGCCTAAGGCAATGTAGAGAGAGGAGCCTGCCCTCCATAGAGGCCCAGTGATGCTGATTCTTACATGACAAAGACTGTGGTGCTGGCCCTCTCCCTTTCCACCTACCCCAACCAACCCTCTCCCAGGCCCTCTGACCCCATGCACCCACCCATCCACAGGAGCACATCCACTGTGCCTGTTTCTACCCAAAACAAATCATCAGCTCCTTCCTCTCCTAATCAGTCATTAGGCCTGTTGGTTGGAAATAGAGTTTCACCTTCAGCACTGCCCCCCCTCAAAAAAACATCTAGATCCAGATAAAGATAAATTTCAGTCACTGAAGCATAACAAGTGACTCAGACTTAAGGGGATGGGCAGACACTCCAATCACCCAGGAAATTCCAAGGGTTTAGTTACCTCCCAGGAACTGGACAGAGGCTGGTAAAGTTAATTCTGCTCTATACGGGGCACTCCCAGCCTTTGGACATGGTTCTTATATAAGCCTAAGATTTGAAGGAGCCATTGTGGGGGAGGGACAGGAGACTTAACTCGATTTCCCAATACGTTTGACCATTAATATCAGCCAATAGAATCTTCATAACAACGCTGGTGTTCTACCGTATTGCAGTATGGTGGATGTCACCTAAAAAATAAGAGTCTAGATATGAACACATTACTAGAGTTTCATTCAGTCATTAATAATTAGTCCAGGCTATCATCATATCATGTGACCCAAATGTCTCCCATAACAAGGCCACTCAGGTTTGCAGGCTTCCATTCAGCCTCATTAGACTCCAAAAAAAGGAGTGGTCTCCACAGTACATGGCTTCACCTTTTCAGGCACCTGGAAAAACTGACCTAAGAGACAGTACCACCTCTTGCTGTAGCATTCTCAATATATTAATGTAATATTAGATTTCCCTCATTATATAACCTGTTTATTTCTTTACCCCCATCTACTTCTTCTCTCCACTTACAGCCAAAGGTTTCCACCTTGGTGAGGGACATTGGGTTCGGCCACTGTGCTGGTCTAGATTACTGGCAGCAATACTGGTCTAGGAAGTGGTCTTCCTCAGTCCACCAGTCACAGGCTCTGAGGTCCCGAGACCACCCTCTCTTCTGACCAGCTGGTTTCAAACTAAGGGGTTCCCACTACCCTCTCAGGTCTGATAATTTGCTAGAACAACTCACTGAACTTAGCAGTTCTACTTACAGTTACAGTTTTATTGTAGGAAAAGAATACAAATGAGAGCCGGCCAAAGGCAGAGACATATAGGGCAAGCTCTGTAAGGGCCCTAAACCCAAAGCAGCTGTGTCCCTGGTGGGGAAGAGGTACCACTTTTAACCCAGGTTTTCATAGGCAGTGATGTCCACTGCTCCTTCTGGACTAGTGTATCAGCACCTGGGGCATGGCAGGCCTCTGTACTGCTTAGCTTGACCATCCATGGTCTCCCATGTCATTGTTGGTATATCTCTGACCACCACTGCTGGGCTATACTTGTGAACAGATCTCTGCCCAGCCTGGATATCTTCCATTACTAGGCCATAAAGCACAACCTCCTCATGGTCACTCCTCCAGGCTCTGGTAAAGTCCCTGGGGCATTGGGCAGAGACAGGAGTGGGTGGCCAGTTGGAGGTCAGTGTGAGAGCACACACCCTTGCTGTTCTCGGGAGCAGCCTCACTCTGTTGAAGTCTCCTTGTCCTTGGGCTCCAGGACCTCAGCATCTTCTTTCCATGTGTTCCATCCTCTAAGATTCTGCCTCAGCCCCTGAAAAGTAGAGATCCCTTTTTCCTCCCTCACCCCTCAATGCTCACTGTCTGGACATGCCTGGACAGTCTGAACCCCAAGACTGCACAGTGTGGTCGTTCCTTCCTCTGGGTCATTCAGCCAGGACTGTGTGTTGGAGACAGCCTTGCACATGCACAGATTCCTCATATGTTGGCTCACAATTTGCTGAGATGCCTGATGAATGCTCTCTTAACCCTTGAAGTTATATTTTCCATAAGATGCCCCAAAATATCCTTGCTCAATACAAACGGAAAAATGTGAAGCCAACATCATATTATTCTTGGTTATTTTCAGTTGCGCTTTGATGGAAAAATAAGTTATTTCTTACATTAGACCTTAACCTACAGCTATTCTGATTACATTTCTGAGAAATGGAGTTTTTAGGGACTCATCTCATGTTTCCTTTTCTTTATCCTTGGATTAATATAATTACTATATACATTTTATGCTTGCAAGCTATTTATAAGAACTGAAACTTTCTCTAGAAAAAAAAAACACAAAGGTCTTTATGATTTGGCCTCTGCATACTTTTACAGCCCCATCTTTATTCACACCCCCGCCTATCCATCCCTCTACTTTCCCCAAGTTCCTTAATGGGCAGCCTCAGTAGTGCTTCAGAACACAGCGCAGGATAGGATGGGCTCTGGTTTAAATCCTGATTCTGCCTTTAGTTGGCCATAGAATTTTCGGCAAGTTTCCAAACTGTTGTTTCCTCATCTGAAAAAAGTGCAGATAACAGTACCTATCTCACCATAATGAGATATCTCTTCACACACATTAGGATGGCTGTTATTTAAAAAAAGAAAAGAAAAGAACAGATGTTTGCGAGGATGTGGAGAAATAGAAACTTTTGTGTGTTGCTGGTATGAATGTACATGGCAAGCTACTGTAAAAAACAATATGGCGGTTCCTCAAAGAATTAAAAAGTAGTGCTCAGATTTTCCTAAGTAATCTCAGAATTATTATATGATCCAATAATGTCACTTCTGGATATAAACAAAAAAAGAACTGAAAGTAGAGACTTGAAAGGATATTTGTACATTCATGTTTAGAGAAGCATTACTCATGACAGCCAAAAGGTAGACGCAACCAAATGATCATCAATGGATGGATTAGTGCAGTGGTCCCCAACATTTTAGGCACCAGGGACAGGTCTAATGGAAGACAATCTTTTCATGGGCCAGGGACAGGTGGGGGTGGGTGGTTTCAGGATGATTCAAGCACAAGTTGCCTTAAAAAAATAAATGAAATTATAACATCTGCTAGAACAGATGAACCTTGAAGATATTATGCAAAGTTAAATAAGCCAGTCACAAAAGGGCAACTATTATGTGATTCCAAGTAAATAAGGCACCTAGAGTAGTAAAATTCATAAAGACCAAAAGTAGAAAAGTTGTTGTCAGGGCTGGGGGAAGCGAGAAATGCAGAGTTATTGTTTAATGGGAACATTGTTTCAGTTGGGGAGATGAAAAAGTTCTGGAGGTAGATGGTAGAACTATTTGTACAACAATGGCAATATACTTAATGCCACTGAACCATACACTTAAAAGTGATTAAAATTGTAAATGTTATGCTATGCATATTTTAGCACACTAAAAATTGTAAATAACTTGTCTGAGAAGGTAAAGTACCTGTCTTAGAAGGTCACAGTGAAGGCACAAATGTACAGAATACATTTGGCATGATTCCAGAATATAGCAGGTGTTCACAAAACGTGAACTCTTCTTTCTGGAAAGCCCTTGCTCTACTACCAGACTAGCTCTCATTCACAACTCAAACATACATGACTCTAAGAGCTTGTTCCAACTCTTTTTACTCACATCACCATTTTGTGCTAAGCATCCACCTCTGTTCTCTCACCCACATGCTTCTACTATGGTACTGGCTTCTCTGTAGTTCATCCTTGCTTTTCTTCTCTGCCTTTCCCACTAGACTGAGAACTACTGAGAACACAGGGTGTGTCTGTTCCTTTCTTGTCCTAGGATCCAGTAGAGTACACCCTATACATGTTTAGAATGTTCATCCCACAAATATGGGAGGATCAATAATTTTAAAGGGGAAAATTTATTAAAATACAGGCTTCACTTACATATAAGGACTTCCTTTTTAAATATCAAACAGCTACATAAACCAATATGTAAACTATTACTTGAATTTGTAATATTTGAGGATAAAAATCATGATCTGATGGTAGTAGAAATACAGGACTTTTAAAAAATGCACTAAGTCAAACAAAGTTTGATGCACATACAGTTTTGTAGGTCAGTGGCTATAATTCCCAGCCCACTGGGGACCAGGACCCTCATGTTGGCAACCATGCCTCTGTACAATAGGGCATTTGCAGAGTAGGATAATAACTAAAGATTAGTTTGTAGAAAGATGATAAAGCATTTATGGTTTGTTTGTTCTGCTTGATGGCATAGAAAAGAAAGCTTGTGACTGTTCTGGGGTTTGGTGGAAGGAAGAACTGTTGGAAACAGGCAATCCCAGAGCTGAAGACCAGGCACTAGAAGGCTTGCCAGTCAAGTTGAGGTTTTCTGAGAGGAAGAAGGCAAAGCTCTGTAGACATCTGTGAGCTTGTGATGTCTGGGCTGAAGAACATGTCAAGGATGTAAGTGTCCACATGGGAAAGAAGGTGGTCCATTGTGAGATGGTCAGTGGCAGCAAAGAAACTCTACCTGGGACTGTGTGTCTGTGTTTGTTAGTTTCCTGGGGCTGCTGTAACAAAGTATCAGAAATGGAGTGGCTTAAACAACAGAGATGTATTGCCTCAAAGTCTGGAGGCCAGAAGTATGAGTCCAGGGTGGTGTCAGGGTTGGTTCCTTCTGAGGGCCTCTGAGGCAAAGAACCTGTTCCATGCCTTTCCCTTAGCTTTTGATAGTTTGCTGTTAACCTTCAGTGTTCCTTGCCTTCTAAAAGCATCACCAGTCTCCACATGGCATTCTCCTTGTGCGTGTGCAGCTCCTGTCATTTATGGCTGATATGGTTTCACCATGTCCCCACCCAAATCTCATGTTGAATTGTAGTTCCCATAATCTCCATTTATCGTGGGAGGGACCAGCTGAAGTTAATTGAATCATGGGGGCAGTTTCCCCCACCCTGTTTTTATGATAGTCACTGAGTTCTCACAAGGTCTGATGGTTTTATAAGGGGCTTCCCCCTTTGCCAGACACTCATTCTCTCCCCTGCTACACTGTGAAGAGGTGCCTTCTGCCATGATTGTAAGTTTCCTGAGGCCTCCTAAGTCATGCAGAACTGTAAGCCAATTAAGCTTCCTTCCTTTACAAATTACCCAGTCTCAGGTATTTCTTCATAGCAGGATGAGAACAGACTAATACAGTAAATTGCTACTGGGTAGTGGGGTACTGCTGTAAAGATACCTGAAAATATGGAAGCAACTTTAGAACTGGGTAACAGGCAGAAGTTGGAACAGTTTGGAGGGCTCAGAAGAAGACAGAAAGATGTGGGAAAGTTTGGAACGTCCTAGAGACTTGTTGAATGCCTTTGACCAAAATGTTGACAGTGATATGGACAATGAAGTCCAGGCTGAGGCAGTCCCAGATGGAGATGAGGAACTTGTTGGGAACTGGATTAAAGGTCACTCTTGCTATGCAAAGAGACTGGTGGCATTTTGCCCCTTCCCCAGAGATCTGCAGGACTTTGAACTTGAGATAGATGATTTAGGGCATCTGGTGAAAGCAATTTCTAAACAGCAAAGCATTCGAGAGGAAGCAAAGCATAAAAATTTGGAAAATTTGCAGCCTGACAATGTGATAGAAGAGAAAAACACATTTTCTGGGGAGAAATTCAAGCTGGCTGCAGAAATTTGCATAAGTGATGAGGAACCAGATGTTAATCACTAAGACAATGGGGAAAATGTCTCCAAGGCATTTCAGAGACTTTCATGACAGACCTCCCCTATTACAGGCCCCAAGGCCTAGGAAGGAAAAATGGTTTCCTGGGCTGAGTCCTGCTGTGTGCAGTGTTGGGACTTGGTGCCCTGCATCCCAGCCACTCCAGCCATGGCTAAAAAAGGGCCAACGTACAGCTCAAGCCATTGCTTCAGAGGGTGCAAGCCCCAAGCCTTGGCAGCTTCAATGTGGTGTTGGGCCTGCAGGTGCACAGAAATCAAGAATTGAGGTTTGGGAACCTCCACCTAGATTTCAGAGGATGTATGGAGAGGCCTAGATGTCCAGGCAGAAGTTTGCTGCATGGGTGGAGTCCTCATGGAGAACTTCTGCTAGGCATGTGGAAGGGAAATGTGGGGTTGGAGCCCCATACAAAGTCCCCACTGGGGCACTGCCTAGTGGAGCTATGAGAAGAGGGCCACCATCCTCCAGACCTCAGAATTGTAGATCCACTGACAGCTTGCATCATGTGCCTAGAAAAGCCACAGACATTCAATGCCAGCCTGTGAAAGCAGCCAAGCAGGGGACTGTACCCTGCAAAACCACAGTGGCAGAGCTGCCTAAGGTTGTGGGAGCCCATCTCTTGCATCAGTGTGCCCTGGATGTGAGACATGGAATCAGAAGAGATCATTTTGGAACTTTAAGAGTTAATGACTGCCCTATTGGATTTCAGACTTGCATGGGTCCTGTAGTCCCTTTGTTTTGACCAATTTCTCCCCTTTGGAATGGGCATATTTACCCAATGCCTGTACCCCCATTGTATCTAGGAAGTAACTAACTTTTTTTATTTTACAGGCTTGTAGGTTGAAGGGACTTGCCTTGTCTCAGATGAGACTTTGAAGCTGGACTTTTCAGTTAATGCTGGAATGAGTTAAGACTTTGGGGGACTGTTAGAAGGGCATGATTATGTTTTGAGTTGTGATGACATGAGATTTAGGAGGGGCCAGGGGTGGAATGATATGGTTTGGATGTTTCCCCACCCAAATCATCTTGTAGTTTCCATAATCACCACGTGTTGTGGGAGGCATCAGGTGGAGATAATTGAATCATGGGGGCAGTTTCCCTCATCCTACTCTTGTGGTAGTTAGTTCTCATGAGATCCGATTGTTTTATAAGGTGTTTCCCCCTTTGTTGGACAAACATTCTCTCCCCTGCCGCCCTGTGTAAAGGTACCTTCCACCATGATTGTAAGTTTTCTGAGGCCTCCTCAGCCATATGGAACTGTGAGTCAATTAAACCTCTTTCCTTGTAAGTTACCAAGTCTCAGGTATTTCTTCATAGCAACATGAGAATGTACTAAAATAATAGCATACCTTGTAACTTCATTTTCCCAAGAGTAACCTGGTGAAGCTTTAAAGCCTATACAAAATAAATACAAATAAATGCCATGTACAGTAGAATCAGGCTTTGCCATTAATACAGATAAACCCTGGCAGAGAGCAGTAGCATTTGAGTGGCAGAGAGGAGTGTACATTCCATAATCAAGACCAGGGCTCAGCAAAGTTTTCTCATAAAGGGCCAGATAGTAAATATTTTAGGCTTTGTGAGATATGGTCTCTGTTATAATTAGCACAACTCTGCCACTGCTGCATGAAAACAATTATAAACAATTACTAAACAAATAAGCATCACTGTTCCAATAAAACTTTATTAGCAAAATCAGGCTGTGGGCCAGGTTTGGCCCAGTTACCTTATTGGCGAAGAGTATTCTTCACTCTACTAAATCCTTTCCCTTTTCTCTTGCTCTTCTTATTTCCTTGGTGTCATTCCTCACATCAATTCTATCTCCTCTTGCATCTTTACCTCTAATCTAATCGTTGTGGCTTTTCTTCCCCTTCATGCAACTTACCATGAAGGATCTTCTACCCCCACAGCAACCTCTCCTCATTGCAGTCTTCCACTTTTTTCCATTCCTCCCCAACTATGCAGCTTCTTCCTCAAAGCACCCTTTCTTCTCCATCCCAATTCTAATTCTGACACTGATTCAAGCTCCCCACCCCATCCCATATCCACAAAGAAGACAGCATCAGCATTTGTGCAAGGCAATCAATCCTGAGCTTGAGCCGCACAGTGTATATATAACCATATGTAGGCAATGGAAAATACTTGCAGATCATTCATCTCAATTTATGAACCTCTTTGGCAGCCTTTGTTCTACTCTCACATGTGGCTCTGCCAAGTTTATAAATACTTCCTCTGAATGACAATAAATTTGGTCTCCCCTAATCATTCACTCCACAGATAAAATCTCATTGAGGTTGCAATAGCACTGACATGTAAAGTTAACTGTTTTCTTGCTTGGTCTTAGCATTCTAACCAAATGGATTTTGAGGGCCTCCTATTCATGGGTCACAGCTGCTTGACTCAAGGATTTTTGCCTATGCATGTCCTGACAGTCAGATACTAACTCACTTGGATGCCTGCCTCTCACACTGCTCTACTTTATGAAGTCAAGACCATTAATAAAATCCAGTTTACAGAAAGGCCTAGAGAAGGTTATTTCTCTGAACACTTCGCTGTACCTACTCCCATAACAGATGAACTTACCAGATGTAACAGAAGCGGTTCTTCTTGTTCTCGTGGAAGATGAGGTTGTCCTTTGTTTTGATGAGTCCTGAAGGACTTAAAGGTAAGAAAACATATTCATAATATATTATCCTTTTCTGCTTTTTCCCTTAATTCTTGCCAGTTGCCAAACGCAGTGCCAGGTACATTAAGACTTTTTTAAAAAAAGGCGTCTTCTTGTTATCACTACTATCAGCTTCACAAGACTCTTTCCTCTTTTCTGTATCTACTCAATTACACAAAGCTCACTTGACAGCTTTGTAATTTTTTTAAAGTGGTTAAGCCAGACTACAATTATCTCAATTTTATTTTGTTGCCTGAATTGATAATTGATGGATCAATCCTTTTTTTTTCAATGCAGTGAAAATTACTACATCATTAAATTGCTGGAAATATGCTGTGGGAGGGGAAGGGAATCATCTTTGAATTCTATTTTATTTCTATATTTATTTTCAAATATATGTATAGAGAGAAGAGTCAGGGAGGCACAAGGGAAAAAAAGCAAGAGTAAAGGCCACAGGGTCATGAGGAAAGACACAGGTGCCCAGGTGGTGCAGGGAACCTGTTTTTGTTCCTTTTTGTTTTCCTTCTCCTCTGTCATTCCTCTGCTTCTGTGTCCTCCTTATCTCTCCCACTTTTCTTTTCAGTTTCTCTCCATTTAAAATAAATTATAACATAGAATCAAAACATCATGTTTTATTTTTCAAAGACTATTATTACCAGCTAAATAACATTGACTGGTAATTTTTATTTTGAGTATTGTACAATTTAGTTACTGATTACTAATTATTTGAGAACAGGATTTATTTTTTGGATTCTTAGCCTGTTGCTTCCACATGCTCTGAGAGGTGTAACTTTACATGGAAAATAAAATATCTTCATGGTCAGAACAGAAGACAGTCATGATGATTTTGGTTATTTTGGTTCTTCCTTTTTTCCCTTCTCCCTTCCCTCCCTGTCTCTGGTTACTCACACCCAGCTGTGTCACTACGATGACCAGTGAGCCAAACATTCACCTTGGGTTCCTCCTGGGGGAGTAATAACCCACAGCAGCCTGTCTCCCTCTGGGAAAGTCACCTGTGACTTTCACTGCCACAGGGCTCAAGCAAGGCTCTGTACACAACGTGGTCTTCACACAATGAATCAAGACTGTTGATTGACTGAGGGGTCAGAAGGTCAACAGGCTGGTCGTTGGCTAGAGCCCAATAAAGATGACGGCAACCAGGCTCCAAGACACACAGGGATGGCCACGGGGAGTTAGGCACCAGATTTCCCACTCTCAGGCTCATGGACTTCGCAAGTCCCACTTACGGAGATTCAAACCTTGGCTCCAGCTGTTGAATTTAAGATTCAGAGAGCTGGAGCTTCTCACGCTATATATCTGGGTCTCATTATTTTCATCTTTGAAGTAGATAAGGCTGCCTATCCCACAGGTTTCTCGTGAGCATGCAGGAGGTAAGATACAAGGAGCACCTAGAATAGCATGCAGCAGATGAAAAAGAGCATGGAGAATGGAGGGGAAGAAAAAGGACACAGGACAGCAGCCAGGAGTATGCACAAGTTAATTTGGGGCTGTGTGAGGAACTGATGCAAACAAGCCCTGATACATAAAGGCACCACAGGGAAAGTTTGGATTCTGTGCTAAGTGAGGTTATTTCCTGAACTTGCTAACTACACAGCACCATCTAGGGGCAGAGCATGCTTCGAACAAATGGTGGTCTTGGCAAGGTCCTCTGACCCAGCGGAATTCCCAGTCCCTTTTTCTCCCTTCCCCTCAGCCCTCTTCTTGCCTCTGCTCCCTTCTCTTCCATGGCATGTCCTTTCTCACTCAACACTTATTCCCTTTTCTTCCTCTATCTACTCTTCCTGGTGCAGTATTTTTTTTGCAATGGGGTCCTTAGAGTTTTGGACAAAATAATCTGTGAGAAGTCAAATAATTACTATACTCAAACATCACTAGCCCTTCCTCATGTGCTCCATGTCACTAATGTCCTTTGGATGGCACGAGAAATTTGACTTCCTGAGACTGTGCTGTCTCTGCTCTTGGATGAGGGTCATCATGGTGCTATGGATGCAGGGCTGGGTGTTACCACTGCAGGTGGTGAGAAGATGGCAGTGAAGGAGGACACTCTGGTTTCAGCTCACATCCTAGGGGGCCACCTTCTGTGATGTGAATTCCACTGTGAATCTTTTCTTGTTCTTCAACCGGAGTAAGGACTGTACCTAAAGAACTCACAAGCTAAAGCCAGCAGCAGAGTTTTCACTTAAAATGTTTCTTTAAAAAAAAAAAAAACCAAACCCTGAAAGAGGGAAAGACTATTTTGGCCAAGTCTGCATCTTATGAGACTGAGACTTGCCAATTCTTATTCCCCATTTTAGAAACTGTGATTTTAAAACAATGCTGAATTATTTCTTTCAAAATACATTTACAAAGAGATTTTGGATTCAGTTCAACATTCTTTCCACACCTCCTTAAATCTCTCTCATTCTTCTCAAGAACGAAGATTTGCTTTCAAATCCCAACAAGTTGTGCTTGAAATAGCATCAAGTCTGTTTGCTATAAAGTGTTTTTGAAAATTCAGTAGGAACATTGTAATACAGTAATGAATTTCCTGAAACATTATTAGATGCATCACTTCCATACAGTTTGCATGTTCCCTGCAAATTATTAAATGCCAATTTAAGTGCCACTTTATTGTGTTTCTGTTTGTCTTTTCCCCAATCGAATGTTACTAAGTACATACTTTTGCTCTGAAGGTGGCCATTAGTAAACTAAAATTTGTTTGGATTTTACAAATTGTCTAGTTTACATCAGGGAGTAAGGCTTAGCAAATATTTTAAAACTTCAACAATTCTGATCAAGGCAAAAAGTGTATGTGGAAATAATTACCTGTGTCAACTGAAAACTAAATAGAAACACAATGTATACATTTTCTTACTTTTCCTTTGCTAATGATCATCTGTTGTACGTATAATGAAACTACTCACCAGGACAATTTCTCTGTCTATAGCACCCTCTCTCTCCAATGTCTTCCTGGAAAGGGCCTCATCATTCTTTACATTTAAGCCAAATGCCATCTACCCAATAAAGCTAACTACCTAGAGTACTTAGGCACTGCTTCTCAGTGTGTCCAGAGAGCTTTGTATATGCCTTGATTAAAACAATGACTTTGCTGTATTATAATTTTTGGTACTAATGCTAATCTCATTTCCATTTTAAATTCCTTTGTTCCTGGTATAGTAATAGCTACCACTCTGCACAAAATACATTTTTTTTTTTTTTTTGAGACAGTATCTTGCTCTGTCACCCAAGCTGGAGTGCAGTTGCATGATCATAGCTCACTGCAACCTCAACTCTTGGGTTGAAGTGATCTTTCCACCTCAGATTCCCAAGTAGCTGGGATTATGGGTGTGTGCCATCACCATACCTAGCAATTTTTTTTTTCTTTGTAAAGATGGGTTCTTGCTATTGTCATGCACGTCCATGTGAAGAGACCACCAAACAGGCTTTGTGTGAGCAATAAAGCTTTTTAATCATCTGGGTGCAGGTGGGCTGAGTCCAAAAAGAGAGTCAGCAAGGGAGACAGGGGTGGGGCAGTTTTATAGGAATTGGAAGGGTAGTGGAAAATTATAGTCAAAGGGGGTTTTTCTCTTGCAGGCAGGGGTGGGGGTCACAAGGTACTGGGTGGGGGAGCTTCTGAGACTTATTGTCCAGGAGAAGGAATTTCACAAATTTAATCGATCAGTTAAGGTGGGGCAGGAATGAATCACAATGGAGAAATGTCAGCAGTTAAGGCAGGGACTGATCATTTTCACTTCTTTTGTGATTCTTCAGTTGCTTCACGCATCTGGATGTATACGTGCAGACTTGGGCTCAGAGGCCTGACATTTCTGTCATTTTTTATTAATAAGGAAAAACAAGATAGTGGTGAAGTGTCGGGGCAGCAAAAGTTTTGGCAGTTGTTATGGAGAGATAATGGGTGATGTTTCTCAGGGCTGCTTTGAGCAGGATTAGGGGTGGCTTGGGAACCTAGAGTGGAAGAGATTAAGCTGAAGGAAGATTTTGTGATAAGGGGTGATATTGTGGGGTTGTTAGAGGGAGCATTTGTCATATAGAATGATTGGTGATGGCCTGGATGCAGTTTTGTATGAATTGAGAAACTAAACGGAAGACACAAGGTTCAAATAAGAGAAGGAGAAAAATAGGTATTAAAGGACTAAGAATTGGGAGGACCCAGGACATCTAATTAGAGATTGCCCAAGGGGGTTCAGTATGATTATTTGCTTGGTTGGTGAGTTTTTGGGCTTTGTCCTTGAGTTTTTTTATGTTGTCATATACCAGGCCAGATTGATTTAGGTAAAAACAACACTCTTAATTTAAAAATATACAGGATCCCCATTTTTCATCAGTGAGTAAGTCGAGGCCTCAGCAATTTTGGAGGAAAGAAATGCAAAGCCAGCAATTGTTTGTTAAAGAAGGATTAGAAATGGCTAGGAGAGAGTGAGTGAGATTGATAGTGTGGTGGAGATAGCTGGGGAGAGGCAGAGGGTATCATAAGAGCAGAAACGAGAACAAGAGTGAGTATGAAAGTAAAGAATAGGAGTCTATCAGGGTGAAAGTATTGGAGTGTACCTTGCCACTGAAGATCTTCTATGCACTTTAAGAAAGACTTAAGGGTGGTGGTTTGAGGTAAAACCAGGAGATACCAGTTATGATGATTTTGAGGAAAAGGGTAAACTGGCAGTGTAAACAAGAGCAGGGCATTTACGAGTAGTTGAGAATGGTGAATAGGAGTATGACTAGACAGAAGATAGTAGGGATGACAAGTTTTTGCAGTGCAGTCCAAGTAGTAGGGTGACTACGTAAAGCCCTGTTGCAAAAAGTAGGGCAAGGACAAATAGAACTAATAGAATGAAGGGATGTATTAGGCTCATAAGGATTATTACTGCTCTTCAGAAATGCAAGTGAGTTTAAGGGAAGTAGGGGAGAGTACTTGCAAATTCCAGGAGGAAGAGGAGAGATCAGGCTGCCTGTCTGACGGACACAGACTTATTCTGGAATGGTGAACCCAATGGGGAGGGTCCTGCAGGCAGACAGCAGTTGGGGTACTATAGATGACTAACTAGGGTCTGGTCCATTGAGGTTGTAGAGTTTGAGGGGTCAGGTTCTTAATAAGAACTGATCGTCTAGTTAGGGTGTCTTTATATGGCTGGGAATCTGGAGAAGGCAAGAGAAGATTAGCAGCCTGGAAAATTTCCTGTCTAGCCTGCTGGAGGACTGGAAGATAGTTGCCTAGAGGGCTGGTGTCTGGAATGAGGTTAGGGCTGAGGAAGAAAGTGAATTATATCTGACAGAAGGGAAGAAATGACCACACAGGCCTTCTCAGATCCTGTGGGAAAGGCCTCTACATATCCAGTGAAAGTGTCTTCCCAAACCAAGAGGTATTTTAGTTTCCTGACTCGGGGCATGTAAGTAAAGTCAATTTGCCAGTCCTGGGCAGAGGCAAATCCCCGAGCTTGATGTGTAGGGAAGGGAGGGGGCCTGAATAATTCCTGAGGAGTAGTAGAATAGCAGATAGAACACTGAGAAGTGATTTCCATAAGGATAGATTTCCACAATGGAAAGGAAATGAGAGGTTCTAAGAGGCAGGCTAACAGCTTGTAATCTACATGGAAGAGGTTATGAAATGATGACAGAATAGAACAGGCCTGTGAGGCTGGAAGGAGATATTTTCCTTGGTCCAAGAACCATTTGCTTTGTGTGGGAAGAGATTGATAGGTGGAAGTTTCAGTGGGAGAGTAGGAGGGAGTGACCCATGAGAAGGAGAAAAACTGGCCAGGGGGGCAGAAGTTGGAACGCTAGCTGCTTTTGTAGCTACATTATCAGCATAAGCACTGCCCTGAGTGACGGGATCTGATGCCTTTTGATGGCCCTTGCCGTGGATGACTCCAGCTTCTTTTGGAAGTAAAGAAGCCTTGAGAAGAGTTTTTATTAAAGAGGCATTAATGGTGGAGGACCCTTGCATAGTGAGGAAACCTCTTTCAGCCCATATAACAGCATGGTGGTGCAGGATATGAAAGGCATATTTACAGTCAGTATAAATATTGATGCATAGTCCCTTTGCAAGAGTGAGGGCCCAAGTTAAGGCAATGAGTTCGGCTTGCTGAGAGGTAGTGGAGGGGGACAGAGTGGTAGCCTCAACAATAGATGTGGAAAATACTATAGCATAGCCTGCCTTTACTGGTGAGTGGCAATTAGGCCTGGTGGAACTGCCATCAATAAACCAAGTGTGATCAGGGTGAGGAACAGGAAAGAAAGAAATGTGGGGAAATGGAGTGAATGTCAGGTGGATCAGAGAGATACAGTCATGGGGGTCAGGTGTGGTATCAGGAATAATGTGGGAGACTGGATTGAAGTCCAGGCCAGGGATAATGGTAATTGTGGGAGACTCAACAAAGAGTGATTATAGCTGAAGGAGCCAGGGAGCAGAAAGTATATGTGTCAGGTGTGAGGAAGAAAATAGATTTTGGAAGTTATGAGATCTGTAGAGAGTGAGTTGAGCATAGTTTGTGATTTTGAGGGCCTCTAAAAGTATTAGGGTGGCAGCAGCTGGTGCACGGAGGCATGATGGCAAGCCTAAAACAGTAAGGTCAAGTTGTTTGGACAAAAAGGCTATAGGACACAGTCCCGGTCCTTGTGTAAGAATTCTAACTGCACAGCTCTATACTTCAGCTGTATGTAATGAAAAGGCTTGAGATGAGTTAGGGAGAGCTAGTCTAGGAGCAGTCTCTAGAGCTATCTTCAAGGAACAGAAAAAGGAGTGGGAAAAGGATTTAGGATCTATGGGGTCAGATAGGTTTCCTTTTGTGAATTTATATAATAGTTTATTTAGAATGGCAAAACAAGGTATCCAAAGGTGGAAGTATCCAGCCATGCACAGGAAGGAAAGGAGTTGTTTTGTAGAAGGGACTGGGGTTTGGGAGATTAGCCAGACACGATCAGCAGGGAAAGCATGTGTGTTTTTATGAAGAATTATGTCAAGATAGGTAACAGATGAGGAAGAAATTTGGGTTTTGGAAGGGGATGTATGATGCCCTTTTGAGAACAGATGTTGGAGGAGGAGGAGCATGTCCTATTGGGAAGATTTGTAGGCGGGGCTATAAACTAGAAGGTTATCAAAATATTGAATAAGGTGAGAAGCAGATAGATGGAAAGAAAGTAAATCATGAGACAGGGCTTGACTGAAGTAATTGGGGCTGTCCCTGAAGCCTTGTGGCAGTACAGCCCAGGTAAGCTGCTGGGACTAATGGGTATCAGGGTCAGTCCAAGTGAAAGCAAAGAGAGGCTGGGATGAAGGTGCAAAAAGGAATAGCAAAGAATGAACGTTTGAGATCCAGAACAGAATAATGGGTTGTGGAGGGGTTGTGGAGGGAGGTATTGAGGATAGGAGAGTATATGGGTTTGGCACCATGGGGTGGATAGGCAAGACAATTTGGTTGATAAGGCACAGATCTTGAACTAACCTGTAAGACTTGTTCAGTTTTTGGATAGGTAAAATGGGGGAATTGTAAGGTAAAAAAGCGGGAATTTAAATAGGCTTTAAAAGACCATGCTATAACAGGCAAATGATAACAGGCTTTATTCCTTTTAAAGCCTGCTGTGGAATGGGATATTGGGGTTGAGCAGGGTAAGCATGATTAGGTTTTAATTGGATGATTAGGGGTGCATGATCAGTCACCAAGGAGGGAGTAGGGCTGTCCCATACCATGGATTAAGGTGGGGAGATACAAGGGGAAGATGTGAAGGAGGCTTTAAACTGGGGAAAATGGTGGCAATGAGCTGTGACTATAGTCCAGGAATAGTCAGGGAAGCAGATAACTTGGTTAAAATATCTTGGTCTAATAAGGGAACTAGGCAGGTGGGGATAACTAAAAAAGAGTGCATAAAAGAATGTTGTCCACACTGACACCAGAGTTGGGGAGTTTTAAGAGGTTTAGAAGCTTGGCCACCAATACCCACAACAGTTATGTAGGCAAGGGAAACACGTCCTTGAAAAGAAGGTAATGTGGAGTGGGTAGCCTCCATATAGATTAAGAAGGGGATGGACTTACCCTCTGCTGTAAGAGTTACCCAAAGCTCGGTGTCCGTGGTGGCCCAGGGAGCTTCTGAGGAGATCAGGCAGCATCAGTCTTCAGTTGCTAAGCCAAGGAGATCTGAGAAGGAGTCAGCCAAGGAACACTGGGTTTGAGCTCCAGGAGCTTTAGGAGTGGCGGCGATGTGAGTCAGACAGTCCGATATCCAGTGGGGGCCCACACACACAGGGCACAGTCTAGGAGGAATCCCAGGCTGCGGGCATTCTGAGGCCCAGTGGCCAGGCTTTTGGCATTTGAAGCAAGGTCCATGAGGAGGTTTTGAAGGAGCCCCTGGGAGCTGTGGCTTGGATGTTCTGAAGTTTTTGTATGCTGAAGACATGGTTGAGGGTTGTCTTACAGCAGAGGCAAGTAGCTGTAACTCAGAGATGCGTTGTCATTTGGCTGCCTCCTCTCTATTATTGTATACCTTGAAGGTGAGGTTGATTAATTCGTGTTGTGTGGTTTGAGGGCCGGATGCCAATTTTTGAAGCTTTTTTCTAATGTCAGGAGCTGACTGGGTGATAAAATGCATATTTAGAATGAGACAGTCTTCTGACCCTTCAGGGCCTAGGGCTGTAAAGCATCTCAGGGTTGCCGCCAAATGAGCCATGAACTGGACTGGGTTTTTGTCTTTACCTTGGGTAGTTTCTTTAAGTTTGTCATATTAACAGCTTTGTAAGCTGCCTTTCTAAGCCCTTCAACTAGGCAGGAAATCATGTAATCTCACCTAGCCATACCTGGGGAAACTGCCTGATAGTTCCATTGGGGATCCTCTTGGGGAACCGCTCTAATGCCTTCCTGGAGGTCTGGCTCATGAAGCCAACAGTTGTAAGAGTAAGATTGGGCTAGAGAAAAAACTCTTTCCTGTTCATCTGGGGAGAGGGTAGAAGTTAGGATGGCATTTAAGTCACTCCAGGTAAAACTGTAGGACAGAGTTAGATATTGGATTTCCTGTATATATTTAGTGGGGTCTGATGAGAAAGATCCTTAACACTGACTGATCTGGGAGAGGTCCGACAGAGAAAAAGGCACATGCACCCTGATTATGTCTTCAGCTCCAGCCACCTCTCTAAGAGGAAATTGTTGGGCAGGTGGAGGAGAGCTAGTCACAGAATGATACTGTAAGCCAGACCAGGTATGAGGAGGGGAGGTAATGGAAGCATTATAGGGTTGGGGAACAGAGGCTGCGGAAGAATTGGGACCTGGTGAGGGGCGGCCAGGGGAGGAGGGAGAGGTCAGAGGGGTCAGTGGAAAAGGAGGATTCAGAGGACTCTGAGCTTGGAGTGGAGACCAAAGGAGGGGACGGGAGAGAAAGAAGGAAAATCTGGGACAAGGCACATTGGGAGCAGAGACTAGGGAGGGAGCGAAGTGTAAAAAAGTCCTGGATGTAAGGCACCTCAGACCATTTGCCCAATTTTCGACAAAAATTATCTAGGTCTTCTAGGATAGAGACATTGAAAGTGCCATTTTCTGGCCATTTAGAACCATTGTCAAGTTTGTATTGGGGCCAAGTGGTATTGCAGAAGAAAATAAGGCATTTAGATTTTTTGGTCAGGCATGAGTTGAAGAGGTTTTAAGTTCTTGAGAACACAGGCTAAGGGAGAAGTGGGAATGGAAGGCAGAAGGTTGCCCATAGAAAGGTGGAGACATGGAGAAGCGGTGGGAGGGGATGAGTAGCCCTGGGCTGCAATGTGGGTGAGCAGCCAAAGCAGGCATCCCTGCAATTGAATTGCCACCAAGGGAATGTGGGTGAATGACCAAGGCAGGTGTGCCTGCAGTGATCAGACACCAATGAAATGTGGGTGAATAATCAGGCAGGCATCCCCACAGTGATTAAACACCAAGGGAAGACTGTTTTCCCGAGTCCGTAAACAGTACCGGAGTTTTGGGTACATGGATAAAATGTGTCTCCTTTGTCTCTACTAGAGAGGGGAAAGAACTGGAGTTGGAAGGACAGAGAGATTGAAGGGTGGTGAAAGAGGCTGGAGAAGAGAGTGAAAAGACCGCTTACCCGATTCAAAATTGGTAAGATGTTCCTTGGGCTGGTCTGAGGACCCGAGGTCATAGGTGGATCTCCTCACAGAGTGATGGTGAGGACTCCTGAAGGAGTCCCCCTTTCCTGGGTCTTCACCACCAAATGTCACATGTGTCTATGTGAAGAGACCACCAAACAGGCTTTGAGTGAGCAATAAAGCTTTTTAATCACCTGGGTGCAGGTGGGCTGAGTCCAAAAAGAGAGTGAGCAAGGGAGATAGGGGTGGGGCAGTTTTACAGGATTTGGTGGGGAGTGGAAAATTACAGTGAAAGGGGTTTTTTCTCTTGCAGGTAGGGGCAGGGGTCACAGAGTACTGGGTCAGGGAGCTTCTGAGACTTATTGTCCAGGAGAAGGAATTTCACAAAGTCAATAGATCAGTTAAGATGGGGCAGGAATGAATCACAGTGGAGAAATGTTATCAGTTAAGGGAGGAACCAGTCATTTTCACTTCTTTTGTGATTCTTCAGTTGTTTCACTCCATCTGGGTGTATACGTGCAGACTTGGGCTCAGAGGCCTGACAGCTATATTGTCCAGGTAGATCTCAATCTCCTGGGCTCAAGCTATCCTTCTGCCTCAGCCTCCTAAAGTGCTGGAATTACAGGCATGAGCTGCTAGACCCAGCCCAAATAATCTTCTGAGAGCTTTGAATATATCATTAACACATTTAACCCTCATAGTAACTCTTAGAGCAGGGTTTCTCAAGTGGGGTTCCATGGAATCCTAGTGCTGTTGTTGCAGGTTTTATATCTTGATTAAATAAAAAGAAGCATCACTTTTAAAATCTGATCATATAAGTCAATGCTAGCACTCACAGTGATGGATCATGACAGAGCAGCCCAGTTTGCAGTTTCATTAAAGGTCTTTTAGCCCCATGTGGTAGTGTGCAGTAGGATCAAGTCCATTTGAATGAATCCATTCTCAGGGTTTGGCATTGTTGATAATTGGTGAGTGCTGTATTGCACTGAGAAAATGAGAGTCTGCTGGCCTCAGCCTCTCCCTCCTGAATGACATTCTGCAGACTTACCCTTCCCCCAACCACCGTACCTGAGCAAATGAGCCCTCCTGGGGTGAAAGCAATTCCCTGGGAAATTTTCATTTTAAGAAGGAATTTTTATGTGCTCATTTACCTCCCTGTTGCTATACTGTTGTTGTAAACATTATAAACTCATGAATCTTGTAGGACCCAAGTGAATTGCATTGTGATGTTTTTGTACTCTTTGCATTTTTCTCATTTTAAGTATTTCTTCTTAGTGTTTCACACATGTCTGACCATCCAATATGACCATATATGAAGATGAGTTATAAGATGAGAGAGGAAAATACTAAGCCTAGAATGCAACATGCGTGTATAAGAATCTTGTAAGTATTGGGCCTATTTTGAGTCTGATCATGTCTCAGTAAGAAAATATTTTTTCAAAATCTCAAATAAAATTGTCTTTTGGGCTATGCTTTTATTAATGTGGCTTTGGCTTATGATTTGGGTAGCTTTATTATTCAATATAGTCAATGATACTTCACTATGTCAACATGATGATTAAGTTTAATATATAGTATTTAATTAAATTAAATCTACATAGTCTATTTTTTTTTCAAATTATGCCAAGCCAGTTATTTAAAGGAAATTTATTTGGGTTTCCATAAGAGATTTTTTTTTGAATTTATAAAAGGGAAATAATAGTTTCACAAAAGGTAAGCTGATCTCAGTTACTTTTTTTAAAAAAAGAAAAGTTGTCCCCAAAGTTACTTTATGGCCAGGCTCATGCCTGTGATCCCAATACTTTAGGAAGCAGAAGCAGGGGGATCACATAAGCCCAGGAGTTTGAGACTAGTCTGAGTGAAGAATGGCAAGACCCTGTCTCTACAAAAAAAAAGAAAAAAAATTAAATATTTTAAAGCTATTTTCAGATTTAGAGAGGGAGAAAAAAGTACTCTTGCACATTCTTTATACTATACCTCATTAGCATATTATATTGTAGACACTTATGATAAGGTTTCTAAAGCCTATTTAAATAAGATTTTTCTTTTAAGTAGAACATTTTTAAGTAGGAAAAACTGATATTTTCTCTAGCTACACTACTGACCTACAGAGTTAATATCCTTTGTGGGGAGGCAGAAATCACAGAGAGAAAGTAAACTCATATGTCACGCAAAATAAACAGAGTCATAGAAAAAATATACTCTCTACTCAAAAGCAAAGTCATTAATAATCATTGGATTGTTTAATCTACAACTCATTGATTATGCTATTACACCGTAAGGTGCAGATGAAGTATGATTTTTCACTGCCTCAGCCTCATAGAGGGAGGAAGGACAAGGATAGCTGGCTGGTTGGATGGATGGATGAATGGATGGTAGAGATAAGGCAAACCTAACATCTCCCTATCATAATTTTATATGGGTAGTGATGGTCCATAATTTTAACTGTTTTGTTTCTGAATTAATGTGTTAATTAATGGTATAATCCCTGAAAGCATCTATGCTTGTAAAATATCAAGGATATTTTTGGATAATTAGTCAGAAATTTTGCATCTCCTACATTTTCCCATATCTTGCCTCACTTTTCCCCCTTCTAAACTATGCTCTTTTGTATTTTTTTTTTTTTTTTTAGTTTTTAATTTCTGTGGGTACATAGTAGGTATATGCATTTTTTAAGCATATGGGATATTTTGATACAGGCATACAATGTGTAACAATTACATCAGGGTAAATGGGGTACCCATCACCTCAAGCATTTATCCTTTGTGTTACAAACAACTCAGTTACACTCTTTTTGTTATTTTACAGTGTACAACTATAGTCATCCTGTAGTGCTCTTAAATACTAGATCTAATTCATTCTTTCTAATTGTTTTTTGTACCCATTAACCATCTCCACTTCCACCCCTATGCATCTTTACACTTCTACCCACTACTACCCTTCTTAGCCTTTGGTAACCATAGTTCTACACTTGATCTCCAAGAACTCGATTGTTTTAATTTTTGGCTGCCACAAATAAGTGAAAATATGTGAAGTTTGTCTTTCGGTGTCTATATGATTTCACTTAACATAATGACCTCTAGGTCCATCCATGTTGTTGCAAATGACAGGATCTCATTCTTTTTTGTGGCTAAATAGTACTCCATTGTGTATATGTACCACATTTTCTTTATCCATTTATCTGTTGATGGACACGTAGACATTGCTTCCAAATCTTGGCTATTGTGAATACTGCTACAATAAATATGGGAGTGCAAATATCTCTTCAATATATTGATTTCCTTTCTTTTGGGTATATACCCAGCAGTGGGGTTGCTGGGTCATCTGGTATCTCTATTTTTGTTTTTTGAGGAACATCTAAGCCGTTCTCCGTAGTGATTGTACTAATTTAGATTCCCACAGTGTACAAGGGTTCACTTTTCTCCACATCCTCACCAGCATTTGTTATCGCCTGTCTTTTGGATAAAAGCCATTTTAAATGGGGTGATAGGGTGTCTCATAGTAGTTATGATTTGCATTTCTCTGATGATCAATGATGTTGAGTACTTTTTCATATACCTGTTTGCCATTTGCATGTCTTCTTTTGAGAAAAGTCTATTCAGATATTTTCAACATTTTTAATTGGAATATTAGATTTTTTCCTATAGAGTTGTTTGAGCTCCTTATAAATTCTGGTTATTAAGACCTTGTCAGATGAGTAGTTTGCAAACATTTTCTCTCATTCTGTGGGTGGTCTCTTCACTTTGTTAGTTGTTTTTAAAAGCTTTTTTTTAAAAAAAAAAAAAAAAAAAAGCTTTTTAACTTGATGTGATCCCATTTATTCATTTTTGCTTTGGTTGCCTGTGCTTCTGGGATATTACTCAAGAAATCATTACCTAGTCTAATGTGCTGTAGAGCTTCCTCAATATTTTCTTTTAATAATTTCATACTTTGAGGTCTTAAATTCAAATCTATAATCTGTTTTGATTTGATTTTTGTACCTGGTGTGACATAGGTGTCTAGTTTCATTCTTCTACCTATGAATACCCAGTGTTCCCAGCACCGTTTATTGAAGAGACTGTCCTTTCCCCAATGTGTGTTTTTGGCACCATTGTCGAAAATGAGTTCATTGTAGATGTATGGGTTTATTTCTGGGTTCTCTGTTCTGTTCCATTGGTCTATGTGTCTGTTTTTATGCCAGTATCATGCTGTTTTGGTTACTATAGCTCTGTAGTCTAATTTGAAGTTAGATAATGTGATTCCTCCAGTTTTGTTCTTTTCATCCAGAATAGTTTTGGCTATTTGAGGTCTTTTGGGGTTTCGTATAAATTTGGGGATTTTTAAAAAATTTCTGTGAAGATTGTCCTTGGTATTTTGATAGGGATTGCCTTGAGTAGTATGGGCATTTTAACAATATTGATTATTGAATCTGTAGATTGCTTTGGGTAGTATGGACATTTTAACAATATTGATTCTTCAAATCTATGAACATGGAATATATTTTCATTTTTTGTGTCCTCTTCAATTTCTTAAACCAATATTTCATAGTTTTATGGTAGAGATTTTTCACATCTTCGGTTAAGTTAATTTCTAGGTATTTAATTTCATTTGTAGCTGTTGTAAATGTGATTACTTTCATGACTTCTTTTTCAGATTGTTTGCTGTTGGCACATAGAAATGCTACTGATTTTTGTATGTTGATTTTGTAACCACAATTTTACTGAATGTATAAATTCTAGTAGTTTTTTGGTGGAGTCTTTGGGTGTTTCAATGTAAGATCAGTGTCTACAAATAAGGATAATTTTACTTCTTCCTTTCCAATTTGGATGCCCTTTATTTTTTTATTTTGCCTGATTGTTCTAAGTAGGACTTCTAGCACTATGTTGAATAACAGTGGTGAAAGTGGGCATCCTTGTCATGTTCCAGGTCCTAGAGGAAAGGCTTTCAGTTTTCTCCTATTGAGTATGATACTAGCTGTGGGTCTGTTTTACATGGCTTTTATCATGTTAAGGTTCAATGTTCCTTCTATACTCAGTTTTTTGAGGATTTTTTAAAATCATAAATGGATGTTAAATTTTATCAAATGCTTTTTCAGCATTAATCAAAATGATCATATGGTTTTCATCCTTTGTTCTGTTGATATGATGTATCACATTGATTGATTTTTGTATGTTGAAACATCCTTGCATCTGTGGGATAAATCACACTTGGTCATGATGAATGATCTTTTTAATGTGCTGTTGAATTCAGTTTACTAGTATTTTGTTGAGGATTTTCATGTCAATGTTCATCAGTGATACTGGCCTGCAGTGTTCTTTTTTTTATGTGTCTTTGTCTGGTTTTGGTATCATGGTAATACTGGCCTCGTAGAATGAGTTTGGAAGTATTCCCTCATCCTTCATTTTCTCGAATAGTTTGAGTAGGATTGGTATTAGTTCTTCTATAAATGTTTGACAGAATTCAAAAGTGAAGATATCAGATCCCAGGCTTTTCTTTGCTGGGAGACTTTTTTTTATTGTGGCTTCTATCTTGTTATTAGTTATTGGTCTGCTCAGGTTTTGGATTTCTTCATGATTCAATCTTAGTAGTTTGTATGTGTCTAGGAATTTATCCATTTCTTTGAAGTTTTCCAATTTACTAGCATATAGTTGCCCATAGTAGCCTCTAGTGATCTTTTGAGTTTCTGTGGTATTGGTTGTAATGTCTCTTTTTTCATCTCTGATTTTATTTCTTCTTAGTCTTCTCTCTTTTTTTCTTCTCTCTTTTTTTCTTAGTCTAGGTAAAGGTTTGTCAAATTTTTAAAATCTTTTCAGAAAATCAACTTTTCATTTTGTTAATCTTTTGTGTGGTTTTTCTCTGTTTCAATTTCATTTATTTCTGCTCCAATCTTTATTATTTCTTTTCTTCTACTAACTTTGAATTTGATTTGCTCTTGCTTTTCTAGTTCTGATAACAATGCATTATTAGGTTGTATATTTGAAGTTTTTTAAATGTATGTACTTACAGCTATAAAATTCCTTCTGAGTACTGCTTTCACTATATTCCATAGCTTTTGGTATGTTGTGTTTCTCTTCTCATTTGTTTCAATAAATCTTTTGTATTCTTGATTCCTCTGCTCTTTCATACTCTGGGCACTGTTCCCACCCAGAGACCTCAATGACACACATGCTCTATGAGCTGCTCTCTCAACAATTTGAACTCATGGTTCTGGTTCCTCTGTCCTCACTCATTTTCCTTATCCTACTTTTTGTTTCTCTAAATTCTTTTAATTCTTTATTTATCCTTTAAGACCCTGATTTCTTTATTATCCTACCTCTGCTGTCCTACTTCTTGCTTCTGGTTGCTTATTGTCTGGGCTGTCTATCTTCACCATTTCCCAGACCAGGGCCACCCCCAAAACCCAGTAGCACAGGCTCTGCTATCAAGTTCCCAGACATGGCTGTTGGTCAGCATGGTGGAATCTGAAGTTTGGAAAGGACCAGAAAAGTCACCTGGTCTATGTAATGCTAGTCTCTGGCACAACATCCATGCTATGAATAATTTCTCATCAAGTGTAGAATTTAAGAGAACCAAGGGTGTGGTCGTAATACTTTGGGTTTATAAACTTGTGTATATTTGGTTTAGGTGTTTTAAGAGACTTGGCCTTTAAAAGTTAAGAGGTCAGTCTGTGATTCCAAATTGAAATGTATAACTAATCAATTTAGACTTGTAATTTTGGGTTGAAATTGTATTGTTTATATAGTTTTTCAACATTTGAGAGACCCTAAGGAGCCATCTTTTAGCTATGTTTTAGTTTATTAGATTTATGAAAAGATTTTTCAGACAATTACTTTATTTGAAAAGAAATCAAGTATATTAAATTCATAACTGCAATTTAAAATGTTTGAAGTGAGGTCTCCCTGCCACCTTACTTTAAAACGTATCCCATTCCATCTTCCTTATTTTAATTGACTTTATAGAAATTACCACCTTCTAGGACAGATGCAGTGGCTCACGCCTGTAATCCCAGTACTTTGAGAGGCCAAGGCGGGTGATCACCTGAGGTTGGGAGTTCGAGACCAGCCTGACCAACATGGAGAAACCCCATCTCTACTAAAAATTCAAAAACATTAGCCGGGCATGGTGGTGCATGCCTGTAATCCCAGCCACTTGGGAGACTGAGGCAGGAGAATCACTTGAACCTGGGAGGCGGAGGTTGCAGTGAGCTGAGATTGAGCCATTGCACTGTAGCCTGGGCAACAAGAATGAAACTCTGTCAAAAAAAAAAAAAGAAAGAAAGAAAGAAAGAAAGAAAGAAAGAAAGAAAGAAAGAAAGAAAGAAAGAAAGAAAGAAA
>NC_045434.1:105600619-105624953 GCF_002776525.5 Piliocolobus tephrosceles | reverse complement strand
AAAGAAAGAAAGAAAGAAAGAAAGAAAGAAAGAAAGAAAGAAAGAAAAGAAATTTCCACCCTCTAATATAGTATATACTTTGTTTGTTTACTTTGCTTATTTTCTGTCTTCTGTCCATTAGTATGGAAGCATCATACTATGAATATGTGTATGGGTTAACCACAGATATTTTGTCTGTTTTGTTCCTGATATTCCCAGTGCCTAGACCAAAGGCTGTCAACTGATATTTTTCAATGCATAAATAATGAATAAGGTTTATAAGTTCAGCCTAAAGATATAAGCAGGAGCAGGGATGTTTAAATGTGTCATTTTAATAAAGTATTACTTGTTAAAATTAATAAACTTCTGAGAAGTCTTTTTAGATCACAGAAATAACCCTCAAGTATATTTCAAAGTTTACATTTGACATTTTGCAATTTTTCTCAGTTTCCTGGGCCAGAAGGCCAGCTCTAATGTAGAACACATGAGTACTCACTAACAATTTTGTCATTCCTCAAAGACTCCCATTATCCTTTCTTGATAGTTAATTTTCAGCATGGACGTCATTCTCTTGGATGAGAAAAGCAGGAACAAAGCAAGATCCAAGGAGCTCCACTGTTTCTCTATTACTCAGTGTTGCACTGTCAGGCCCAAATGAGGGACATACTGGATTTTTCTTTTCCTGCTTTAATAAGAACTTGTATTTTTAAAAATTCTTTTGTTATGGTTTTTCTTTACAATTCAGTACGTTTGAGGTTTTAACTTTCCTGACACAGGTTCATGTTAACATGTCCTGTTTAGCTCAGCTGCACATTGTACTATTCTTTTGAAGTCTAAACTCAAAGAGAGGTACTTGATACAGCTATACTGGCTTCTATAGGTCCTCCCTCTCTTTTTCCACATCTGATTCAGTTCAGTTGCAATCACAGCATAGACATCAGAAAAGCACCAACAGCTGAAAGACCATTGGCACTGTAGCAGTCTTGATGGACATTGGTAGCACATATTGTTATCAATTGCCACAATAACATTACCTAACAAATAACCCTAAAACTCAGTGGCTTAAAACAATAACCAATTATTACTACTTATACATTTATGAATTGACTGGACAGTTCCAGTCTTGACTGAGTTCAGCAGGGCTCAGGTCTCTGTTCAGTATGGGTCAATTGTAGCTTTCTTGATTTTAGCTATGCTCTCTCACATGTCTGCAGCTCAGCTGGGCCAACTAGACTGACTCAGCTCTGCTGCACATGGTCTCTCATCCTCTAGCAGCTCAGTACTGGCTTGTTCTCATGATGGAAGCAGGGATCTTAAAAAGAGAGAGAGGTATGTGATGGCTCTTGAGGCTTAGCCTTAGGCCTAACTTCTGTGGCATTCTGTTAGCCAGAGAAGACCACAAAGCCAGCCCAGATTCAAAGGGTGGGGAAGTAGATTTCTACAACTGCAAAGGGACCATTTCTACAATAAATCTACAAATAGCATAATTGCTTATTTGAGTGTTGACAGCCACAGAAGACAACACCAAAGTCACCCAGAGAAGTAAAAGAGGCTCTAAAGATGATTCCACAGTGTACACAAAAGGATTAATCTCCTGAGCATATGCAGGCAACACCTGAGGAAGTCAGAACTGCTTGAAAGGATTATTAAGAGAGTTCATTTTCCTGAATAGCAAGAGACAACAGAGCCTGATTGTCAATGCTGTTTGTTCACCCTAGCTGACGAACTTAAAAATATGGGAAATATGGGAAGGTTTGTAGCACTCATATAATCCAGGGCTCAGGTATTGCATCAAAGTTGTGGAACATGAATAGCTCATTTTGTTCACATTACTGAATATTAGACCACATTCTGGGATATGATATGTAAGTGTCATATAAGTGTGGGTTGCTTTTATGCAGCTTCTATGTGATGTGTCCCAAGATGTTTCACCAAATTAAGTCTATTGTGTCTGTAGTACTACATGTGATGATTTGAAGCAATCCGTGCAGGCTGCTCTCCTGTCTGAGGAGCTTCCTGGTCACCACATTGCAAGTGCAAACTTCTTTCCTTGAGCCTTGAACTTTGTCAGTCCTTAGCCCTGAGCCTGTCTGTCCACTCCTGTTCTGATTCATTTTCATCCCCTTGCCTCTGCTCTTTTGTTTGAGGAAGGAAATAAACCCAAAATGCAATGCTTAAGAGGCAAAATTCTAAAAACAATCAAACAAACAAAATTCCAGCTGCTACAGTTTAAAGCTCATTAATGCTTGAGGAGAGTGTAAATCACATTATCAGTAACATTTTTAGAGGCTGATTTGGCAATATCTATCAGCATTTAAAATGTGTACACCCTTTGCGTAGCAATTCCACTTTGGGGAATTTATAAATACACTTGCACAAATGTGCAAGTGTATGAGTGTGTGTGTGTATGTGTCCATAGACATATCATCATACCAACTTATAAAGTGTGTTGATAGCAACATTCTAAGAGCAGGAAGCTGGAAATACATAAATGCCTATCAATAGGGCCTGTTTGAATACATGAAGACACATTCATACACTAAGCTACCACATAGCCATTAAAAAGAGTGAGATAGATCTAAGTGTACTGATTCAGAAAGATGTCTAAGACATTGTTAAATTTTAAAAATCAAATTACAGAAGAGTGTAGTATGTTCCTTTTGTGTTTTTCAAAAATTAGGGGTATGTATGTACATATACACTACCTTTTTTTCTTTTTTTTAACTTTTATTGTAACTTCAGGGGTACATGTGCAGGTTTGTTACATAGGTCAACTTGTGTCATGAAGGTGAACTATTAAGAGTTGTGACCTCTGGGGAAGCAGACTGGGAAGTTGTTGGGGGAGGCATTTTTAACTTAATACTCATTTATACTCATGGAAAATTTTTACCAACTTGCATAATTTACACTTACAATTTTAAAATACATTTAAATATAAAATATATAATCAATCCAATAGAGTTGTGTAAAGCATCTTCTATGTCCCAAGTCATTTGTATCAGTCAAGGTGCTTAGTTACTGTTGGTAGAAACCACTTTGTCAGTTTGAACAGCAAGGGATTTACCGTAAGATACTGGATAACTCATGGAACTGTTAGGAGAACTGGAGTATGGAGTTCTAGATCAGACTTCCAGGAACATCTCTTAGAGCCACAAAATTGTGATGAGGAAGTTGTCACCACCACCATCCCAAACCCCCAACTTCCTCTGACTCTATGCAGGCCCAGCCTTTTAGCACTCATTCTAAACCAAGCCATGCTCAGGTAAATCTGACCTGCAGGATCTAAGTCACATGTCTGTCCTCTAGCAGCAAAGGAGGCTAAGAAATATAAGGATTTTTTAAAAAAATTCTTACTTGAGAAAGCAAAATTCACAATGTGGAAAATACCAAAGTGTGGGGTGTGTTGTTTAAAGATGGGGGCAGTTGTAAATGACAGCTATCTACTGCACAGTGCTATAGGTTCCCCCACTGGGATCCTACTCAACGAAGCATATTTTATCAAGGAATAAACTTATTCTAAAGTTGAACTTGTGTCAGACTGAAGATGATTGCTAGCAGTGATCTGAATTATCCCTCAGTTAATCATTCTCTAATTAAGTGTGGGCAGCTTATCTGGCATAAATAATTAGAATTTCAAAGACCACTAAAATATAAGTAAAATTCGTTTTAGATGGTTTTTCTCTCTGAGTACTAGAATAGTAATTACAGCTACCATTTATATTATGCTCATTGTATTATTAGGCACTGTGCCAAGATCTTTAAACATAAAAAGTGTGATGGTTAATTTTATGTGTCAACTTGACTGGGCTAAGAAGTGCCGAGATAGCTGGTAAAACATTATTTCTGAAAGTGTCTATGAGGACATTTCCAGAAGAGATTAACATTTGAATCAGTAGACTGAGTCAAGGACGTTACTGTCACCAATATGGGAAGGCATCATCCAATCTGATCATGGCAAAAGCAGAACAAAAAGGCAGAGGAAGAGTGAACTCTCTCTTCTTGATCCGGGACATCTATCTCTTCCTGCCCTCAGACGTCAGAGCTCTTAGTTCTCCAGCTAAGACTTAAAGCTCCCCTAGTTCTCAGGCCTTTGAATTCAAACTGAATTACACTACCAGCTTTTCTTATTCACCAGCTTGCAGACAGCATATCCTCATCTCTATCCATGTATTATCTATCTATCTATCTATCTATCTATCTATCTATCTATCTATCTACTATCTAGATATCCTGTTGGTTCTGTTTCTCTGCAGAATGCTGATTAACACAAAAGGAAAAAGAATCATTTAAAAAAATATTACTGCAGCCACCAACCCAACACTTACTATATGAATCAGGGCTCAATAAAAGAAACGGGATAAGCAGAAGATACATAGTAACAGACTCATGGCAAGGAATTGGCTTATGCAATTGTGGGGTTGGCTAGACAAATCTGAAATCCGCAGGGCAGGCTATCAGGAGAGCACCCTGGAACTCTTGGGTATGGGCTGAAGGGGCCATTCCACAGGTGGAATTTCTTCTTTAGGGAAGCTTCAGCTCTGCTCTTTCAGTCTTTAAAGTAATTGAGTCAGGCCCACCCAAATTATCTATAGGATAATCTCTCCTACAAAGTCAACTGATTATGGACTTTAGTCACATCTATGAAATATATTCACAGCAATACCTGTCTTAGTGTTTGGATAACTGGGGATTGTAGCCAAGCTAAACTGACACATAAAACTGACCATTACACCTACATACTACCAATCATCCAGAAAAAGGTAGGGGACATTTTAATTTAGACAGACTGTTAGTAGACTTCTTCAGCTATGTAAATAGGCCATTTGGCACTAAACTAGAATGACAGTCATTGAGAGAAGAAAGCTTTGCATTCATTGAATTCATTCAATTCATTCAACAAGTACAGTAGTTTTTTCCTATGGAAGGAGACGTTCCAAGAACCCCAGTGGGTGCCCAAAACCACAGGTAGTACCAAATCTGATTGTCATCAATTGAAACACATTTCTGTTCATGTCTTGCACTCACAAATGTAATGCCTTTTCCATCTTAACTAAGCACTTGTCACACACAGTGGCTGTAATTTTTGCAGTTTGAAGTGCAACAACAAAACTAGTACAATTTTTTTTTTCCTTCTTCACAATTTCACCGACAGAAGATTGATTCTTACCATAGATCTTGGCAACCTCAGTATAGGATTTTTTTTTTCTTTCCTTATTAAACGAAGAACTTTCTCCTTTTTACTTAAAGGAAACACTTCATGGTTTCTCTTTGGCATATCCAAATTGTTACCATCATCATTCTTGTATTTTGGGGCCATTACTAAGTAAAATAAGAGTTCATTGAACACAACCACTGTGCTACCACAACAAGCCATCTGATAATGAAGACAGCTACTAAGTGACTAATGGACAGGCAGCATAGGCAGTGTGGAGAAGCTGGACAAAGGGAAGACTCACATCCAGAGCAGGACGGGACAAGATGGGGCAAGGACAGAGCAGGATGGGGCAAGATTTTGTAACACCTAAGGTTCTTGCCTAGCCATACCAAAAAATTGGTGTGGTGGTTGACCGTGGCAAGTGATAGAGACACGGACCGAGAGGGAGAAAAAGCTGTAGGCTTTATTGAGCAGAGTGAAAGTACAAAGCTTCCAGAGGGTGGAAGAGGTCCCGAAGGGGTAGCCAGAGTTAGATTATACAATTGCCTTTTAAACTCTTTAAGGCGGAAAATACGTACAGTTGGAAGACATTACCAGAGCAAGAAACAAAGGCAGTAAAGTATTTTGTGACACGTCCTAGATTTTGGGGAAAACCGGAATTGCAACTTAGGTTTTATCTACTTTATGACCTTGCAGTGGCATGGCAAAGGAGACAGGATCTTACAGGACTTTACAAAATGTGTTTACAAGGGATTGGAATTGGAAGTATAGACAAGGTCCGCTGGTCACAGAAAAACTGGCAGTTAACATTTCTTTTACTTTAGTTTCGGGGGAGGGGGAAGGCAGAGAGGGCACAGGGAAACTTAAAGCAAAATTTTCGCTGTTTACAGCTTTCTTGGGGAAGAAAACACATGCACACATCCTGGTGTTAGGAATATTTTGAGCATATATTTTCAATATTATTCATCCAGGACTGAAGTAAGTCCTGATGCAGGAAATGAGTGAGTTTCACAACTTTCTGAGCCCCTACCAGACCCAGGAAGCCCAGCTGGCCCATCCTCTCAATTTGGTCACACTACTAAGAATAGTGTGCAACTTAAAACTCATACATTGTTTATTTCTGGAATTTTTTATTTAATATTTTCAGACCTCAACTCACCATGGGTAAACTGCAACTGTGGAATGCAGTGCCTTACTGTGTGCCATTGTTCTTGGTGCACGGGATATGTCAGGAAATAAAACAGACAAAGATTCCTGCCCCCGTGAAATTTATATTCTTTGTATAATAAACTGGTGGCAATTTTGAGTTTGTTTTTATTTTAATTATTTTTCTTTTGAGACAGGGTCTCTCTCTGATTTTCCCAGGCTGGAGTGCAGTGGCCCAATCTCAGCTCACTGCAGCCCTCACCTCCCGGGCTCAAATGATCTTCCCACCTTAGCCTCCCGAGTAGCTGGGATTATAGGCACACTCCACCACACCCAGCTAGTTTTTGTATTTTTTTGTAGAGATGGGGTTTTGCCATGTTCCCCAGGATGGTCTTGAAGTCCTGAGCTGAAGTGATCCACCCAACTCAGCTTCTCAAAGTGCTGGGATTACAGGCGCAAGCCACCATAAACCCCCAGGGGCAATTTTGAGTTTTCCATTGGCGGTTGGAGGAGATTGAAGTTCAGAGGCCCAGGATCCAAGAAAAAAGTTAAGAAAGACAGATATGGGGAAAGGATGGATTCCAACATAGTGACAATTTGGAATTAAGAAAATGATGACCAGTGAGAAATCCCTTTGTGCTAATCACAGATGGCTATTAAGAACAACGAAACCCAGTAGTCCAATTTCCTGCTCTATTGTATTATTCTCTGTTATCCCCAAAGCATCTGCTAAAGTGAGTTAATAAAGTGTGGTAGTGCCTAGGAATGCAGCAAACTGATGCAGATGAGGACAGCAGTCACAGGAGGTAAGGGGTTTGGGGGTGGTGAAGGAAGGGGATGGGAAGGGGGTGTCAGGTATTCAGCAAGGGTATTGTATTAGTCAGGATTCTCCAGAGACAGAACCAGTAGGAGAGGAGATACGTTACACACACACACAAACACACACACACATACACACACACGAAGTCATGCATTGCTTAACAATGAGGATACATTATGAGAAACGCATCATTAGGCAATTTTATTATTGTGTGAACATCACAAAGTATACTGACACAAACCTAGATGGAATTGCCTTCTATACATCTAGACCATATGATTTAGCCTACTGCTCCTAGGTTATAAGCCTGTTCAGCATGTTATTGTACTGAATACTCTAGGCAATCGTAACACAATGGTAACTATTTGTGTATCTAAACATAGAAAAGGTACAGTGAAAATACGATGGTATTGTAATCTTAGAGGACCACCATCATATATGCAGTCTGTCATTGAATGAAGCATCATTATGGGTGCATGACTGTGTGTGTGTATGTATGTACACATATTTATATACATACACACATATATGAGTTAGGAGATTTATTTCAAGGAATTGGCTTACATAATTGTGGAGGCTGGTAAATCCAAAATCTATAGGGCAGGTCAGCAGACCAGAAACCTTCCATCAAGAGCTGATGCTACAGCCTTAAGGCAGATTTACTTCTCCCTACAGGAAACCTGTTTCATTCTTGAGGCCTTAATACCTTCCAAGTGGTTGAATCAGGCCTACCCACATTATCTAGGCAATTGCCTTTATTTAAATTCAATGGATTGTAGATGTTAACCACATCTACAAAATGCCTTCAAAGCAACACTTAGATTTATGTTTAATAGACTAACTGGTTACTGTAGTCTGGTTCAGGCTGATACATAAACCTAACCATCACAGGCAGGAAATTCAGAGTGATGCCCAGAAGAATCTGAGCCCCACAGGAGTCCTCTGAATATTGAAAACGGAACCAGACTTTTGTGAGGTAGAACTTGAGACCATTTGCCTGTTAGCGTGTTGACAGAAAAAGATCAACACTTGGAAAGAGGCAATAGGATGACCACATGTCCTGTAAGTACCCTTCTGGAGCACCATCTAGTAGGTCCACCCAAGGATTAGCACATTCTCTGGAGGTGTGCACACTTGTTTCACACACTGTTTACTATTGTTTAAGAGATTCTACAACCCTGACGGGGGAAGGTAATATGTTGAAAATGATTCTTATCTGACTGCAATGCAAATATTTTCTGTCTCATAATAATGAAAACTATTTCCACCCATAGGAAATATAATTGCCAAAAGTTACAGTCTTACTGACCTGTGGATTATTAGCCAGTGTTGTTACTTAATTTAGCAATCTTATTCTACTATTATTTCTTTCTGACCATAAATATTTCTATCGCTACTAGGCTCCTTTGTACCAGTTTTATGATTCTGATGCTTCCATCATTAATGAGTTAAAAAGGTCTCTGACACATGTACATTCCATGTATGAGAAGTCTGCTTTTAGCTTTGAAAATTGTGCTTTGACAAAAGAAAAGGGTAAAGGACCCTAGAAGCCTGAATAGCTTTGGAGTATTTGGGTGGTACTTACCTTATCCTGATTTTCATAAAACACAGCAGCTTAATATGATCATTACTATTTTAATAGATAAAGAAATAGAGATCTCTAAAGTTAAAAATTTGCCCAGAACTATATAAATAATATGTGGCAGAGCTAGGAGCTGCTGGGGCTCAGAACACACATCAAAATATGACTATAAGAGATCAGAGTATACCACCTCAAAAAATACTTCTTTTGTATATTTTGAGCAGGTTATTTTGAGAAACTTCAGACACAGTGGTAGCTCTGAAAAGCTGCCCTTTTATAAATGTCAGAGGCGTTTCAACCACAGCAACTCCATCTTGACTAGTTGCTGGGTAAAATGAGGCTGAGACCTGCTGAGCTGCATTCTCAGGAGGCTAAGCGTTATAAGTCATAGGATGATAGGAGGTCAGCACCAGATACAAGTCACAAAGACCTTGCTGATAAAATCGGTTGTGGTAAAGAAGACAGCCAAAACCCACCAAACCAACAAGACGAGGAAAGTGACCTCTGGTCACCCTCCCTGCTCATTATATGCTAATTGTAACGCATTAGCATGCTAAAAGACACTCCCACAGCACCGTGATGGCAATGTCAGGAAGTTACCCTATATGGTCTAAAAGAGGGAGGAACTCTCAGTTCTGGGAATTGCTCAGCTTTTTCCCAGAAAACTCATAAATAATCCTCCCCTTGTTTAGTATATAATCAAGAAATAACTATAAGTATTATCAGCCAAGAAGCCCAAGCTGCTGTTCTGCCTATGGAGTAGTCCTTGTTTTATTCCTTTACATTCTTAGTAAAGTTGCTTTCACTTTATTCTGTGGCCTTGCCCCGAATTATTTCTCGAGCAAGGTCCAAGAATCCTCTCTTGGGGGTCCGGATCTGGAAACCTTTCTTGTAACATCATAGCTTAAACATGAATCAAAGATGTTCTAGAAGTCTAAGTCTTTACACTATGCATGAATCTCTTCTATAAGACTCTTAATAGTAGTTACTCTCTTCCATATGACAGGACCTTCTTAATCATGTTGTCAGGGCCAAACAAAAACTTCCACTTCACCCTCTGAAGGTTTGCCAAAAAATCAACTGAAATAAGGCAGATTAATTGGAGAAAAGACATACAAATTTATTAATGTGCATGCTGGGGAGAGTCACAGAATAATTGCCTAATATCCCAACGAGTCTCAAATACTTATATAGCTTTATTTCAGAGTGGAGGGGGAAGATGGGGAATATAGATAACTCTGTTGAAAGGCAATAAATGATTACTAGGGAGAATGAATGGGTCTAGCAACAGAGACTAACTTGTAAATGTTTCTCTTTGGAAATTGAGTCTGAGAGAGGGACATTATCTTGTGAATGCATCTGTTCAGGTGTGATTACCTTCTTGGTCTTCTTTTCTGTAATAGATAATGAGAAAACCTGAAGAGGAAGGAAAAACAGTGTTCTCTTTGGCAGGTCCCTTCAGTTTTTATGTAGACAGGGGAAAAATCTCCTCTAGAATCTGTTGATTTCTAAGGGCCTTTAATTTAAAACACTCATTACACCAGGGAGTCATATTTTAGAATGAAGTTTTCTGTGCTCCTTCAATGTTCCTACAGTTTATTTCCTTTTCTGGCTCAGCCTTAGTATTCTTACCATTCTTGAAAATGTCACACACTTCAGATCATGAGCCTCCTGGACACTAGACCTTGATCATTTTGTGAATATCACTCTTCAGGTATGACATCCTGAATTGCATATCACAACCCTCTACATTGGACTGATAAATGAAATCTAGGGAACTATCAATCACCTTTCTTATTACAGAAAATGTTCTTTATTCAGCCTATGATTGAATTAACTTTCTTGATAGTTTTGATAATTGATGATAAATATTACTCTTGCATGCAAACAAAAAAAATCATGTTTTTTACATAGGTATTATCTGTTTTACTACTTCTGGTTTTCTCCAGTATTTTTGGCAGAAATGAAACAGAAATATGTGGCACAGATTTAAGGAATTCATGAAAGAAGGGCAGCAGCTCAGTGCAGTCTCTGCATTTATTTTGATTTACAGAAAAGGAAAGATATCCTTTGTAAAGTAGTTAAGGCAGCCAGCCAGTAAAGGATCCTAGAGGACAAAAGATATGTAAAAAACAGAGACCACAATTTGATTCACATAGCCTAGGAAATATATTAATGCAGATAGTCATTTGAAAGTTTCAAAGTGAATTCCTGAACTGTCAAAATATTGCAATGACCAAAAATAAAACTGTATTTTTCAAAACAAACCTGAATTTTGAAAACAAGACATTTGTGTTTGGTTCCAAAAGAAGTTTAATTACAGGGGGGCTACCTGTTTTAACAGCCGGATGCTAAAGATTGCATTAGGACAATGATAATACATGTAAATGCAATAAAGTCATCCTTTATAGCAAGAATAGAACTAACCTCACCTGAAATTGGGGCATCTAGCTAAGTATATCAGGATTCTTCTGGTTGCAGAACCTATTCAGACTTTTTTGTCAGACAGAGGTTTCATCTGCCTGCAGGAAGTGTTCCTGGACCTAACCAAGGGTCAGGCTACTTATTCTCGTGGCCCTATAACGAGATGCAGATGAACTGGGAAAGAAGAGGGTTTATTTCCGTAACCAGCTTCAGGGAGAAGGCTGGGAAAATATTGCCAGACCAGCTCAAAATTACAAAGTTTTCCAAAGCTTACATACCTTCTAAGCTATATGTCTACACATAAGTGTGCATTCATCTAAAGACATAAGTGAGTAACTTCTTCTAATCGGTAACTAAGGTCTGAGTCCTGCAGATCCTCTTCCAGAGCCTCAGTAAATTTACTTAATCTAGATGGGTCCAGGTGCCAGGAGTGATTACCCTTATCTTGTCTCCTGCTAAATCATGGAGGTTTGGGGAGTTCCTAATAAAATTTGTTTGTGGAGGTCTGGGGAGTTTCTTCAGACCCCCAGTAAAATTTGTTTAATCCTAAATGGGTCCTGGTAAGAACTCCTTTGTTATCTTGTCATGCTTCAAGGCCCACGATGGCCTGGGCAAGACTCTTGGTGGGCCTTTATTACTCGTTCCAGCCTCTGTGTAAAGGCACTCGCTCTCTCAGGCTTAAATATTTAACCTAACCATTCAGTCAGTGCTGAAACAGTTGTTATGGAGTCCTGCCTGTTCAGCTTTTTTGAGACCTGATCTGTCACAGAAGGGCCCCAGAGTTGCCCATTGAGCTGCTTTGCAAGTTGGCATCCATTTCTTTTTCAATGTGATACAGTCATCCTATAGGTTGACATCTCCACACCCAGAGATCTGAGGCTCACAAAGTAATTTCTGGAAGGTTCTCCCATTGGTCCATCTTAGTGATAAGAACAGGAGACAGAAAAATTTCAGGCAGAAAAGGGCAGGGTCCCTGGCCAGGACCCCAACCACAGGCCTAGAACCGCAGACCAAAGTCAGAACTTTACATCCCTGTTTTCCCACTTGAATATTGCCTTTTCCAAAACTACCCCACACCCCATCCTGTACCCATAAAAACCCCAGGCTCCACTGGCACAGAGCAGAGAAGGAGAGAAGAGGAGAAGCAGCTGGACATTGAAGATTGCAGTTTGACATCAGACAGAAGCAGCTTCACTTCAGAGGGACAACTTGACATTAGGACATCAGGGGAAAAATACCTTCTTCCTACTCCATCCCCTTTCCAGCTTCCTCTCTCACTGAGAGTCACTTCCGTCAGCACTAAAATCCTCCACATTTACTATCCTTGAATTTGTGCAACCTGGTTTTTCCTGGACACCAGACAAGAGCTTGGGATACAGAAAACTGTCATGCTAACCCTCTGCCCTCGTGAAAAGGCAGAGGTTCCACTGAGCTGTTAAACATTGAAGCTGTCTACAGACAGCAAAGCTAAAAGAGCACTATAACACACTCCCTCTGGTGGCTACATGGAGTTTTGCTCCTGCCAGTACCCCAAAGCGCTCACTCCAGCTTCTGCGCCTGCTCACCTGCATGCGCCCCCTCCCACGAGGGGTTGAGAGCTGCAGGCTGAGTAAGTGAGGCACCCCTGTCACAAGGCTTGAGAAGGAATCGAGGAAGATTTCCTGTTTCATTACGCTCTGTTCATGCCTATCTCTGGACAAGCAACTATGGCCAGGGAAAAGGGGTGATATAATATGTTCAGAAGAGAGGAAGCTACTCTTTTGGCCATTTTGAACAATAGCCAATTCACCACACAGGACAATTAATGGTTTAGAATTTTTCTTCTTTTATTTTTTTCTTTCTGTAGAGACAGTATCTCATTATGTTGCCCAAGCTGGTCTCAAACTCTTGGACTCAAGCAATCATCCTGCCTCAGCCTCCCAAAGTGCTGGGATTATAGGCATGAGCCAATATGCCCCAACTAGAATTTCATTTTTATTCATTAAAAATACACCAAATGGTTTTTATATTACAGTAAAATCACTCTCTATTTCAAATGGTTATTCCATGTATTTTATGTGCAAAAGTAAGAGCTGCCATATTGTCTTTAAGGGTCTGCAGGTATAGAAAGGACTCACTGCTTTTTATGAGCACTTCTCTCCCATTCACACCTCCAAGAGTTATTGCTTCTTGGCAATCCTCCATTAAGCCTTTGATTACATTCAAGGTAATTAGATTATTAATGCTTTAGTCATGTTCTGGTTGGCTTATCCCCCTATCCCTCTCCATTCTTTTAATCACTGCTCTATTCATTCACTCAACAAATACTTAATGAGTGCCTATTATATGCCAATTCTATAGATACTAAACATATATAGAGATAAATAAAGCATGATCTCTGCATTTAAGGGCTATATCAAAGATGGGACATCAGACAAATAAACAGATTATTACAATACTGTGTAGGAACCAAGGGAAAATTTCCCCTTCATTCTCTGAAAGTTCACTGAAAACTGACAAAGGGCAGCCTAATATGAGAAAAAGCACACAAATCTATTAACATGTCATAGGCAGTTTACAAAATAAGATATCTTAAAAAGGCAAATGATTGACCCATTTATGCCATGTTGAGGTTACAGAAATAATAGGTGTTTGGATCATGGCAAAACAAATTACAGGAGGGGGAGAAGAGGAGGCCTGGCCAGCAAAGGTGGTCTTGTTCTGTAGATGAAACCTCACAGGCCTCAGCCCTCAGAAAGAATATATGGTAAATGTTTATTTTAGGCTTTTAAAGGTGTCAGACTCTTGGCCAATCTTTCCTAGATCTCAGACAAAGGCTGGCTGCATCAATGTAGATTCTCTACAGATGCAAATCACTCCCTCAAAACACAGTTTTACAGAGCTGCATCTGTTTGCAGACCCTCTGAATGTTACAGGTAATTAGACAGGCATGAGCAGGGCAGGAGAGGGCTCTCCTTGACCCACCAGGAATGTCAGGTGATGATTCAACATTAGCACATTGCCTCTCTACAAATGATAATTTGGCAGCAGGCACCAGGGAGAAGCAAAAATAACTTCCAATAAAATCTCAAGTGTTGGGCGAATGAGTCCAGACATGTACATTAAGAGACAAAATGGCGGAGCATGACTTTCTGGGGGAAGTCCCCCAGAAAAGAGAAGAAAGCCTGAGATGTGCGTGTGTACAGCTTCCTGAATACACTGCACGTGCTCACTTCCCAAGCATAAAGAGGGCACTCCGCATGTGGGCAGCCCACCCTAAGGGAAGAATCATGGGAAAAGGGGATGTGAGAAACAAGTGGTGGGCCAGTCTATAAAGTCCTGGGATCAAGGTTAAACACCACACTTGACCTCGATGCCTGGTTGGGTCTCTTGCAAGTGTATATTTTTTTCTTTCCTGTTCTAAGGTCTTTTTAAACAAACTTCCACTCCTCCTCTGAAATTTGCCTTGGTCTCTTTTTCTGGCTATTCCCCTCAGTCAAATTCTTTCTTCTGAGGAGGCAAGAATTGAAGTTGCTGCAGACTCATATGGATTCACTGTCGGTAAGTCAGATACCTGCCACCGGAACATTTGGTGCCAAGAGACTCAGATATTTGTCACCAGTAACATAAACAGCCATTTCAAAGTATGTCAAAGTAGTGTATCTTGAGGGGAAGTAGAATATTCTCCTTCAACTATATGATAAGTGCTGTGATAGATCTTTTCTATTTTTCACTAGCCTCTGGGCCACAAGGAACAATCTGTCCCTTTGCATCTCAGAATGCTTGCTCATCCTACCCAGTTAGAAATTAAATAATTCAAACTTAAAATAATTCAAATATAAAGCTGTTGGAACTTTACATTATTCTGAGCCTTGGGAAGAATGTGGCTATGCGGCCTGAATCACGTACTCAGCAGCTACAATTTCTGCCTTTTATTTCTGTAAATAATTAGGAAGAACAAGTGGCACAAGAGATAAGACCCCTTCATATTATTGCCCCTCCTCATGGAGTAATAAAGTAATCTTCCTCAGAATCTAGAATCTGCAACCAATCAAATTGCTATGGTGTATGCATTGATCTTATATGGGAAATGCAATCTTGCTGGAACTTCTCTGTCTGCCTATATAAGTGAAACCTTAACTTCTCCACTTCTCTACTCCAAATGACTGCTGACCCCATTCATTTGGAGTTGGTGTTTCCAAGTGACCATCCTCAAGCTTTGCACTAGAAACAACTCCATTCTGAATCATATCTTTTTTTCCAAACAGGATCTCACTCTGTTGCCTAGGCTGGAGTGCAGTGGTGTAATCACAGCTCACTTCAGCCTTGACTTCCCAGACTCAAGTGATCCGCCCACCTCGGCCTCTTGAGTAGCTGGGACTACAGGTGCCTGCCACCACATTCAGCTAATTTTAAATTTTTTCTGTAAAGATGGGGTCTCACTATGTTGCCCAGGTTGGTTTTGAACTCTTGGGCTCGAGCAGTCCTTCCACCTTGGCCTCCCAAAGTGCTGGGATTACAGGTACAAGCCACCACACCTGGCCCCAATCATATTCTTTGAATTTCATTATTTAAGGTTGACACCAGTAATGTCTACATCTTTTCAAGCAGAGACTAACTTCTATTCACAATTACAGATAAGGATTTAAGGTGAAAACACCCTTGAGGACTAAGCGTTTTTAATTCACACTGACGTAAAATGACTGATCTTATATCCTTTCTTGTAAGCAAGTTCCCCCACCCCTGCTCCCTGCCTGCTGTCTGGATGAAGTAAAACCAGGAGTCCTCTGTGAAATTACCACTAACCAGGCACCATCTTAACGTGCTGTTAAACATCATCTGTTTTCCTCTGGGTACCAGCAGTCACTGAGCTCTTTCTCACTGAAAAAGCGAAGTTGCGTATTTCATCCACTTGCTTTTATGAGTCCTTTGGCTCTTCTAGGCTTTCTTTTTTTGTTTTAACCAGCCCACAAACCAAAGTGAGTATCTGTTAATATTTCCCCAGACCGCTGTTCAAGGAAATGAACCACTTGACATTAATCATGATTGCAGAACTCCTTGACTGACAGTCTTCTCTCAGAATTCATGAGGCTACAGTGCCTGTGGATCACTACTGTGCAAACTTTGCTAGCCAAGACACTCCCTGAGGAGTTTGTGAGCGGTTTCTTAGCAAGTCATGTCCCTCAAAGGCTCTGATTCAGTGGGTCTGGGGAAGAACCCAGAAATTTGCAGTGTTACCAAACCTACCGGCTGATTCTGGAGCAGGTGTTCCGAGGAACAAATTTCAAAAAACCTTGCAATATAGAGGTTTTGTTCTTATTAATGGGCTAAATTTAAGTGTTTAATTAATGGAGTAAATTCATTCATTCATTCAAGTACTTATCAAGCACTCCCTATGTGCCTCCTAAGTTGATTTTTTATTTCTAATTATTTTTAATTTAAATTCCATTGTCAAGTTTCACTTTTCTTAGGAGAGTTGCCAAGGGTGAGGCTTGTAAGAGACAAAGTGGAATTGGCTGCAACAGTGGTCACTCCAGCTGCAGGCAAGGAGGCGGGAGGGATGACATCCAGGCGGTTGGAAACCATCTGGTAGGAAGCAAACCCAAAGATGACCCTCACCTAAGGAACTTGGCTATTTGTCTAAGCCTCCAGAGGGAGTGATCCCTGGCCCCATAATGTGCGAGGCAATTTCAAGAGTTATGAGAGGATGAAGATTTCAACATGTGTGATCAGAAAGATGAATACAATCTTTGTTTGAGCAGCTAGCAGGCCTTCTTCTGTTTTCTTTGCTATTATACTGTGACTAACGATTGGGTGTTTGGCTTTGGTTATAAATTGAAAATTGTTGTGATCCATGTGAAGTAATGTCTTGTGAATATTCCACATGGATGCAGCCCCTACATTGTCAGATCTCTCCAGGTATTTCTGAAAGATTCCAATCCCTCAGCTTAAACACAAGTTCGATTTTAGGGCCAACCGCCAGATGGAGGAGTTAGATGTACATTCCATCAAAGAGGCCCTAGCCAGCCACCCCAAAGTTTGGAGCATGTGAGTGAGGCAGTCTGGAACTTTTGTCTGGTTGGTTTCATTTTTTTTAGTTTTCTTTTTGGGACTGGTGGTAGAATTTTACAAAGACTTGGTGGGGGAAGATGGGAAGAGAGCTGTCCCAGAAAGGAAGATTTTATACACCATACCACCTTCTGACTTTCCCTTTTAAAATGGTCTTGTGATTTGTCTCCAGAGAAGAATTGGGTAAATCAAAACCATGAGTGTTTGTGTGTGTGTGTGTGTGTGTGTGATCACTGTGTTTGTGAGGGGAGGCAACACATGAGTGAGTGGGAGGTAGCATTCCCAAATCTGCTGTATTAGTCTGTTTTCATGCGCTGATAAAGGGATACTTGAAACTGGGAAGAAAGAGGTTTAATTGGACTTACAGTTCCACATGGCTGGGGAGGCCTCAGAATCATGGCAGGAGGTTAAAGGCACTTCTTACACGGTGGCAGCAAGAGAAAATGAGGAAGAATCAAAAGTGGAAACCCCTGATAAACCCATCAGATCTCCTGAGACTTATTCACTATCAGGAGAATAGCATGGGGAAGACCAGCTCCCATGATTCAATTACCTCCCCCCGGGTCTCTCCCACAACATGTGGTAATTCTGGGACATACAATTCAAGTTGAGATTGGAGGGGGACACAGCCAAACCATATCATCTACCATCAGGTGCCCCATCCACCATCAGCAGTACAAAATGTACCTTGTGTTTGGCTTGCCTTCTGTAACTCTGGAATGTTCAGAGTCCTCCTTCTTGAAGTAGATGGAGAAAAATGATTTTAGCTGGGATAAAGGAAAATGACAGACAACAAAAATCCAGGCAGGAAAGGGAATCCCCATGGGTGATGCAGTCTCACCCAGCTGCTAAGCAGTAGAGCTTGTGTTCTTCCCACCCCACCATAATAAATGGGGATGCCCATGGGGACACGCCACCCACACAGGAAGGTGGCACATACAACGGCTCAGTCCTAGGCCCTTCAGGCAAATGGGCATTCAGACACGTAGGCTCTGCCTTCTGAGAAGTTTTGCCCATGAGTATCCTCCACCTTCACTCCTTCCACTGCCATTCCAATCATTAGCACAACTCAGAAGTTCTCGCTCCCAGGGAAGTTCTCTGGCAGCCTCACTTGACAGCCTCACTAATATGGATTTGCAAGGCAGAACCAGCTTCCTGGGCATGACCTGCAAGGTGCCACAGGGTCTTACACTTAGAAGTGCCTTGTGCTTAGTTCAATGCTCCACTATCACCATCTCGAAATTCTTAATAATTTTTTAACATGCAAATTGCATCAGCAGGGCTGCTTGCCGGGTCAGGAGGATGCTTCAGGCTCTGTGAAAATCTTCAGTGCAGGGAGCGAGGGGGTCTTCCCGTCTTGTCCCCCATAGAATAGGTCTGTGAATCTCTATTAGCTTTGTTTTTCATTATCTGTCTTCTCCCTTCCTACAGGAACACAACGTAGAAAGCAGAGGGGCAGCTTTGTTGGAATTTATTACTGGTTCTGGTAAAATTAGGAAGCGGGAGTGGAGGGATGGAGGAAAATAGTGAGTGTTGGGACTGAATGAACCTTAATTAGGAGAGGTGACAAGAAATGACCCTGTGAACAGGCCTAAAACACAGGAATGAGTACTGCTCAGCAGGGCAGAGGCCAGCCGTCTATGGGATGAGCCCTCTCTGGCCACCTTTACTAACAGACTCTCCTTCCCCTGCTCAGCACAGGCCCTGGCCCGGGTCCCAGGGACATCAGGGACCTGGGGCTTGTCCTCACCTGGCTTGTCTAGGTTTCAGGTGCTGCTCAGGATGAGCCTTTGCTGCTGCCCCTGAACACTGCCTGCCAGCACCCCAGCCCACCGCCCTGATCTCATCACCCCGGAAAAGAGCAAGCTCATCAAATAGGAGAGTGTTTGGGGTCTTCGCCAGTAACTAGCACTGGCTGCTGTTTGTGAGCATCTGTTATACACAAAGCAATGGAGCATTCTCACATTTAATCCTCAACACAGTGCTGTCAGGCAAGTTATATTATCCTCCTCATTTCACACATGAGAAAGCTGACGTTCAGGGCGCATATATAACTTTCTAGGGTTGACAGAGCTTATGTTTGAATTCAGGTTTTTCTGACAACAGAAAACAGTTACACTCAGCTGAACTTAATTGTGAATGAACTTAATTGATTTTTCCCCATTAGATTTTACTGTCTGTCTAATATCTGCCCTTCTTATGGGGACTTTATGGCTGATAAGAATCCCATATCAGTTACAGGTACATAAACATGTGTGTCAGTCACGTGCCTCCTCTGCCTCCCTGTGACATGTGCAGGGGGCCATGGTTTTATACCCTGTGAGCCTGAGAGATCAGGAGAAGAAAGTCTCCTTGTCCCTTGTCTCTTCAAATGGTGTTCAACCATCTTGCTCACACCTGGTTAGTGAGAACCCTTAGTGATGGTGACAGCGATGATGACAACTAACATTCATTAAGCACATTTCACCAGCATCTTCTCATTGAATACTCACAAGAACCCTGGGAGGTAGACACTGTCATCACATCCATTTTCAGATGATGAAACTGAGGAATGGAGACATTAAGTGCCAAGTTCATACAGCTAGACATGGCGGGTGTCATATACTGATTTATTTAACAAACATTCTAGATCAAGAGGGTACAGAATATGCAAGAGAATCTCAGCCGAGGGGCTGGTCTGTGCGAAGCGTGTGGTAGGACACAGCACAACCTATTAAAGGAGCTGAAGGAAGGCCAGTGAGGCTGGAACGGACAGAAGGGTAGGGGCCTAAAGCCAGACAAGCCCGAACAGAAAACGGGCTGCCTTGCGAGGCCTTTGAGAACTTTGGTCTTTATCCTTAGATCAATGGAAAGCCATCGGTGAGTTTGAAGCAAAGTGATAGGAACCAGATCGTAGTTTAAGAAGATCATACTGAGTGCTGTGTGGAGAACACACGGAAGAGAGGCAAGATTGGAGATGAGTGACCACATAGCCAGCTATTTTAGAAGCCCAGAAGAAACATAGCAGTGGTTTGGGGGTAGTGGTGAATATGGAAAAAATGAAAAACTTGAGAGGGAGTAAAAAGATGAAACCATAGGACTTGACTGTGATTGAATGCGAGTAGAAGGAAAGGGAAGGACTTGTTTTTATTTTTATTTTTTAGAGATGGGGGGGTCTCACTATATTGCCCAGGCTGGCTTGAACTCTTGGTCTCAAGAGATCCTCCTGCCTCAGCCTCCTGCATAACTGGGACTGCAGGAACACACAACCATACCCAGTTACTTTCAAGGATTCAAATTCAGGTCTGTTAGTCTCCAAATACTATACTTTTAACCACTACCCCTTAAGAATTTGGTCATTCAGGATTAAGCTTAGCCGCACAACCAGAAACTCCAAATAATAAAAGTTTAAATTAGACACAAATTTATTTTCCATTCACATGAAGAAGTTCAGAAGTAGTCAGGTTGTGCCTAGTGAATTCTATTAGGGGTTCAGGCATCGTCAACATTGTTGCTTTGTCCCCCTTAGCAATTCTATCTCCATTCCAGCCAGCAGGAACAAGGATGAGGAGAGAGGGCATGTTTCTTCCCTTTGAGGGCATGTTTTAGAAGACACACACCAAACTTCTACTTGCATGTCATTTGCCATAACTTAGTCAATGGCCATACTGGCTGCATGGGAAGCTAAAAAATGTGACCTTTGTTTTGGGCAGTGAAGTGACCAGCTTAAAATTAAGAAATTGATTACTAAAAAGGGGAAAATGGATATCAGGGTACAACTAGCAAGCTCAACTACAACTGTTAGGTGTAAGTCTGCAATGCTAAGCCACATAGTAAATGATGAAAAGTCAAAAGTAGAGACTTGAATATATGATGCAAATTTTTCTAGGTCGCTATTTGATGCATAGTTTAATGTTTCATTTTTGCCCAGTTGTTAAACTCTTTGCTAGATTAACAATACTCATCTCGAATGTAAAATGGTATAGCCACTATGGAAGACAGTTTGGTGGTTCCTCAAAAAGTTAAATCTAGAATTACCCTATGACCCAGCAATTTCACTCCTAGATATATACCCAGGGCAGCTGAAAATATATGTTCACACAAAAATGTGTACACAAATATTCATAGTGGCATTATTCAAAATAGACAAAAATGGAAACAGCCCGAATGTCCATCAACCGAGGCATGGATAAACAAAATATGGTAGGTCCATACAATGACATATTCTGCAATAAAAAGGCATGAAGTACTGATACATGCTAAGACATAAATGGACCTTGAAAGCATTATGCTAAGTGAAAGGGGCCAGGCATAATGGCCACATATTGTGTGATTCCATTTACATAAAATGTCTAGAATAGGGAAATCCACAGAAACAGAAAGTAGAGTAGCAATTGCCAGGGAATGGTGGGAAGGAGGCACAAGGGTGAGGTTTCTTTTTGGAATGATAAAAACATTCTAGAAGTAGATAGTGGTGTTGATTGCACAACATAATGAGGATACTAGAAAGCACTGAAGTGGACACTTTAAAATGGTGATTTTCGGCCAGGCACGGTGGCTCACGTCTGGAATCCCAACGCTTTGGGAGGGTGAGGCAGGCGGATCACTTGAGGTTGGGAGTTCAAAACCAGCCTGGCCAGCAGGGTGAAACTCCATCTCTACTAAAAAAAATATGTTAAAAAATTTAGCCTGGCATGGTTGCGGGTGCCTGTAATCCTAGCTACTCGGGAGGCTGAGGCAGGAGAATTGCTTGAACACAGGAGGCAGAGGTTGCAGTGAGCCAAGACTGTGCCATTGCACTCCAGCCTGGGTGACAAGGGCAAAACTCCATCTTAAAAATAAATTAATTAATTAACATAAAACAAAATGGTGATTTTCGGATATGTAAATTATATCTCAATTTTTAAAAAATTATCTTTGGTTCCATATGTAGTTCTTTAAAAAGGCAAAAAAAAAAAAAAAAATACCCTGATAAACGTTATGTGTATGTGTGGCCGGAGGCAGGTGTTTTATATACATAATGGTTTGGTTAATTCTGATGTTTGTAAATAACACAGATTAATTCCAACTTTTGCTTAATGTCCTCAGAATCATATTTTAGCTGTAGGAAGCCAAACATTTATAATTTTTGCTTGTATTTTGAATTTTTCCTAAGGATGCCTGTTATGGTCTGAATGCCTGTGTCCCCCCAAATTCACATTTTGAAACCCTGCCCCTTAATGTGACGAGAGCAGGAGGCGGAGTCTCTGGGAGGTGATTAGGATAAGATGAAGTCACGAGGGCACAGCCCACCTGAGTGGAAGTAATATCTCCCTAAGAGAGTTTGTTTCCTCTCTGTGCCATGTGAGGACACAGACCAACCCTGGGACAGTGCTGGAGGGGAATGCAAAGGCAGCAGGATCCCCGGGAGCCGTTATGGAGGCTGCTTGTCCCATGGAGACAGCAGAGCGCAGGCTTGACAGACCCAGAAACTGGAAATTCAGAGTGATGGTTGCCAAAGTGCTGTCACTCAGTCAAACAGGGACCTAGCTCAAATGCTGCAAAGCGAAGGCCGTATCTGCTCCGCAGGAGCCACAGGCCAGAGGACCGGCTGTTGGTGCTACTCCGGGACTATCATTCAGGACAGCAGGCACAGGTGAAAGGTGTCAGACCCGGAATGAGACCTCTCTGAGTGCCCCCTGCCCCTCACTCCCTCCATGAGCCTGGAGAAGTCTCGTTCCCTCTTCAGGCCCCCTTTTGTAAAACAGACGAGGTAACTGGGCCAGTGTTTTTCCATCTGGGTTCTCTGGGCCTCCAGGGATCTGAGGATGGAGGACCAAGGTAACCTGTACTTTCATCAGGTCTCTTTGGAGTTCATTTGAGAAAAAAATAAATAAAAGTGTACTGCTGATCATTGTTAACAAAAAGACAGGGCAAGCTTGAAGGCCACGGCACTATGTGACGCTGACGCACCCTCTGTCTTCGCTTTGAATGCTCTGATCTCAGAATCAGGAAAGCCATGGCTGTGGGATCACTCTTAGTCACGGTGAAGGTATGCGAAGAATCTGCAGTTACGTTCCACCGCGTGGTTTGCTAGCCAGAGGGAAATTACCCCTGTATCAGATGCCACAATAATTGTCATTCGATCATTTTCTTGTTGCCCAGAAGGGGAGTAATCATAAAGGAAGGGTGGTGTCGGCGGTGTTGACACGGGGCCAACATATCTGGATGGAAAGTGAAATCTCAGTCAGTCTTCCAGGCTCAAAGCCCAAGCAGAGAGGCCCCGGGAAGGAGCACAGGGCTGGGAGTGAGTGTGGGGCTGGGAGTGAGTGTGGGGCTGAGAAAGGGCTGTGCCAGGAGGCCTCTCCTCTCCACATTCCTCACCTGCAATCCCTCACAAGATGACCAAGACAACCTAGTGAAACTCTCTTGCTTGGAATATGCATAAGAGAGGAAGTGCCCTAGCCACAGAAGGCTGTAATACACTAGAGGGCAGTGGCGCCCAAGGCCACAGGGAGGGAAAGTCCCATGGAAAGTGGGCCGTCTTTCCCTGACTCCCTCTGACCATTCCCGGGGGGAAATGCAGGCCCGGGGTTGCCAGATTTTCTCATTTTCCAGGAGAAGCCAGAAACTCAGGTTTTTATGTGACAGTTGCCGGTTTTTAAAATACTTTGCAAATCAAACAAAACATGTTGCTAGGCCAGAACTGATCCATTAGCCATCAGTCTACAATCCCTGAATTCCAAATGAGTGACTGCATTTTAATGAAAACACCAAGAAAATTAGGTAAAAATGTTCATTCTCCTGAGAATTTGGCCCCTGGGAGCACATTATTTATTCAACCATCAAGTGCCTACTGTGTGCCAGGTACAAACAGAATGCTAGAAGTTTTCTATGTTCTCCTCCCTTCTCTGACCATAACTCTCTGTTTCATTCATGAAGTTTTCTGTATATGGGAAAGTGGGAAGGAAAGAAATAGAAGGGAAGAAAAATATTGGCCTGGAATAAAAGTTTAGCAAGGTATCATTCCAATGTGGGGGGTAAAATTGTGTCTCCAAGTCCACCGTCTTAACACACTGAGCAACTAGCACAGAGCTGGTCACCTGGTTGTTGAAAGACACAGCAACAATTGTAGCATATGTCGGTTGGTCACCCATTACCTGCGAGACTCAGCCACATGCTGACCCAGTGGCTAGACAGGGGTTCATCAAACATTTTTATA